>NC_057409.1:32439904-32637312 GCF_019320065.1 Cervus canadensis | reverse complement strand
TTTCCACAGTTTATTGTGATCCACACAGTCAAAGGCTTTGGGATAGTCAATAAAGCAGAAATAGATGTTTTTTCTGGAACTCTCTTGCTTTTTCGATGATCCAGCGGATGTTGGCAATTTGATCTCTGGTTCCTCTGCCTTTCCTAAAACCAGCTTGAATTTATGGAAGTTCATGGTTCACGTGTTACTGAAGCCTGGCTTGGAGAATTTTGAGCATTACTTTACTAGTGTGTGAAATGAGTGCAACTGTACAGTAGTTTGAGCATTATTTGGGATTGCCTTTCTTAGGGATTGGACTGAAAACTGACCTTTTCTAGTCCTGTGGCCACTGCTGAGTTTTCCAAATTTGCTGACATATTAGTGCATCACTTTCACAGCATCATCTTTTAGGATTTGAAATAGCTCAACTGGAATTCCATCACCTTCCCTAGCTTTCTTCATAGTTATACTTCCTAAGCCCCACTTGACTTCACATTCAGGATGTCTGGCTCTAGGTGAGTGATCACACCGTTGTGATTATCTGAGTTGTGAAGATCTGTTTTGTATAGTTCTTCTGTGTATTCTTGCCACCTCTTCTTAATATCTTCTGCTTCTGTTAGGTCCATACCATTTCTTTCCTTCATTGAGCCCATCTTTGCATGAAATGTTCCCTTGATATCTCTAATTTTCTTGAAGAGATCTCTAGTCTTTCCCATTCTATTTTTTTCCTCTATTTCTTTGCATTGATCGCTGAGGAAGGCTTTCATATCTTTCCTTGCTATTCTTTGGAACTCTGCATTCAAATGGGTATATCTTTCCTTTTCTCCTTTGCTTTTCGTTTTTCTTCATGTCCCAGATATTTGTAAGGCGTCCTCAGGCAGCCATTTTGCCTTCTTGCATTTCTTTTTCTTGGGGATTTTCTTGATCCCTGTCTCCTGTACAATGTCATGAACTTCCGTCCATAGTTCATCAGGCATTCTCTCTATCAGATCTAGTCCCTTAAATCTATTTCTCATTTCCACTGTATAGTTATAAGGGATTTGATTTAGTTAATACCTGAATGGTCTAGAGGTTTTCCCCACTTTCTTCAATTTAAGTCTGAATTTGGCAATAACAACTTCATGATCTGAGCCACAGACAGCTCCAGTCCCATCACTTCATGGCAAATGGAGAAACAGTGGAAACAGTGGCAGACTTTATTTTCCTCGGCTATAAAATCACTGCAGATGGTGACTGTAGCCATGAGCTAAAAATAAGCTTACTCTTTGGAAGAAAATTTATGACCAACCTAGACAGCATATTAAAAAGCAGAGACATTACTTTGCCAACAAAGGTCTGTCTCATCAAGGCTATGGTTTTTCCAGTAGTCATGTATGAATGTGAGAGTTGGACTCTACAGAAAGCTGAGCGCAGAATTGATGCTCCTGAACTGTGGTGTTGGCAAAGACTCTTGAGAGTCCCTTGGAATGCAATGACTTCCAACCAGTCCATCTGAAAGGAGATCAGTCCTGGGTGTTCATTTGAAGGACTGATGTTGAAGCTGAAACTCCAGTACTTTGGCCACCTGATGAGAAAAGCTGACTCATTTGAAAGGACCCTGATGCTGGGAAAGATTGAAAGTGCAAGGAGAAGGTAATGACAGAGGATGAGATGGTTGGATGGTATCACCGACTCAAAGGACATGAGTTTGAGTAAACTCTGGAAGTTGGTAATGAACAGGGGGCCTGGCGTGCTGTGGTTCATGGGGTCGCAAAGAGTCGGGCACAACTGAGTGATTAAACTGACTGACTGACTAATGTGTTTTCAGGACTAAGTACCTTAGTCAGTTTAGAACTGCTTAACAAATGTTCCATGGCATGGTGACTTAACAAACATTTATTTCTCAGACTGGAGGCTTGGAAGTCTAAGATCAAGGTACTGGTAGATAGTCTGGTGAGATCCTACTTCCTGATTTTCAGATGGGCATCTTGTCATTGTATGCCCATTTGGTGGAGAGTAAAGAAGCAAGCTGTCTTGTGTCTGTTCTTATAAGGGCACTATTTCCATTCTTGAGGACTCTAACCTCATGACCCAGTGACCTTCCAAAGACCTCCTGTTCAAATATAATCACATAGGGGGTTAAGATTTCAACATATGAATCTGGGGGACACAAGCAGTTGGTAGCATTGAGTTTCAAAGTCACTGTTAAGGGCATCTTTCTCTGATCCTCCAAGATTAGTTTAATCTCTCAGATACAGTTTTTCACTTAGCATCTTTTTGTTAGCATTCACCACACAATTTTTATTTTTTTTAAAGAAGAGTACATGTATTCTCTTCTGGATTGTGAGCTCTGGGATAGTAGGGCTGGGAACCATACTGTTTACTGTTGTATTCCCAACATCTTGTGCCACTAAAAATATTTACCATCATACAATGTTCTAGTTTCTCTTGAAGACATTATGGTCTAATTTATGGATCATGACAAAATCTGCCTTTTATTCCTGCCTCCCTTAAGTCCATGTTGACCACCCCAACTGGTTTGTTGTCCTAAAACTCTTATCTATCATGTTATATTTCAATGCAATAAACTGTCATTATATGATACTTCTGACAAAAAAGGAGAGAGGGGAAACAATAATTCTTTTTAAAGTAATAGTCAAGGACCTCCATAATTTGACCCAGATAAGATTTCTGGTCTTGGCACACCCCTTTTCTCCAACACAGGGCTTAGTACTAGCCAAAGTACTGAAGAAACAGCATACTAAATATTTATTCCTGCACTTGGACTTTGTTTTGACTTTCTACCCTTTTTCCATACTCATTTTGATTGCTCTCCACCTTCTCATTTGTTCATCCAGAGCCTTTCCCATTTTGAAGTCCAGGCATATCTCATACCTTCTACAAAGCAGAAGGTTCAATCTGCTTTGGACAGACCAGTCTGCAATGATTTCTCTTTCTATTCAATTTCCATTAAATATTACTGTTTTAGTTATGATTCTGTCACATTTTGCCATTTATCATAAAGTAAAATTTTGCAGAGAAACAACTTCAGAAGCTGTATATAAACAATGAATAATTTTCCTTGTAAAAAATTAGTGACAGTGAATATATAATCTTGAACAGCATCTTGTTAAAATGGTATTGACACTATAATAGTTATCTGGTATGATTTAGGAAAAAGAAGACATTGGAGACGCATTCAGATATTGAAGATTAAGATGAGTTAAGCAGTATTTCTCTACTTTGCTGATTAAAAATAAATAAGCAGAATCAATAATACATGCCAAAACAGTTTATTAGCTGCCAATAAAAAATGCTAGTAAATTCTTGACATAAAACTTTAGAAATGGGTAGCTAAAGAAAGAAAGAGATTGTGTTGGAACATTTGAAGTACCCAATGCTTGCTTCAATCCTGCTCATGTTACTAGAAAAATGAGAATATATTAAGACTTCTCAACAATAACCCACAGTTTGGAGATATGTAAATTAAAGGAGGATCTAGGCAGCTACAGAAAAATAATAGAAAAGCTGTAAGTGCAGAAGTAGCTTTCTATCTCCATAAGGTTTCTTTCAGTGTGGAAGAGACAACTAGAACCTTCTTGTTTTCCAGGGCCCCCTATACATTAGTACAAATAGTCTGGGTCATGCTGTTGCTTACAGAAAACAATACTCTAGATGAAGGAGAATAAATGTTCATAAGAAACATTTTTTTTAAAAAATCAGAAATAAAAGAGCAGTTCTCAAAATGTTTCTCAAACAAAAACTCACACGATCCAGTTAAGTGGCCTGCCTTTATACACAAAGTATGCAGACACAACCACACAGAGAAATTTTAGTTGTAGACTAGTGAAAAATAAAAATCCTTAGCTGTTAAACCCTAGAATGGAGGGGAAGACAAGCATATCTCAAACAAATAGACAAGGGGGTTAAGGGGAAATTCACTCACACTGTGTCGATGTGTTGTGGTCCTTTAATGGACTAGAACCTGGTGGTCCGGAGTCAACGATAAGAAAGTGAAAGAGAGAGCCAGAGGGAGAGGGAGAGAGAGACAGAGAGAAAGAAAGAAAAAGAAAAAGGAAAGAAAGACACGGGGACCCAAGCTCTGATGGAGCAAGGGTGCTTTATTAGCAGACATGCAGGCTTATATATCTTTAGTAAGATGATTAGTCAAGCTATTACACAGGATGAAATTTTATCAATCGCCACAATATGGATAGTCTAATACATACAAGGTCGCTGACGCTGAAAAGAGTCACTGAAGGGGATTCATACATGTCTCATCCTATGACCTCAATCCTGGGAATAGCATGTTGTTTCACTCATTCCCAGAATAGGAACTGATAAGGAACAGAGAATCCTTGAGAAATGGCAACATGGTGGATTCCTTAAAGTCAAACATCCCCTGACATCAATGCAAAATATTTTATTAGAAAACATATGCAGCTAAAAACAAATTTTACTCTTTCAAGAAAGTGATAAAATAAAAGTGAATTACATTCCAAGAAAGCTTGCAATAATCAGTAACTGCAGAGAAAACAGAAAAATTTTAAAAGTTGAGGAAAAGATAACAGATGTGGAGGACGTAAATATATGTTACAGTGTAAGTATAATTGGTGCCACTAACATGAAAGAGAAAGCATATTTATAAAATAAAATATATATATATATTTCTCTGAAATGAAGAGCTAAATCTGTAGAATCTGGTAAATTATCCCAGGATTTACCAAGATATGTTCTTATTAATGATTGAACTTCAAGTATAAATAAAGAAACTCTCCAAGAAGCAAGTGGAAAGAAAATTGCCTTTAAAGGAATAAAAAAATCAGATTGGCTTCACATTTTCCCACAGTAACCCTCAATGCCATACGATTATAGAGCAGTATCTACAAAGTATGTCATTCCCCAGTAATAAAGAACTCAGAACATATAGAACTCATGAGCCTGGGCTTGTTGAATTAAACAGATAACCACCACAGCAGCAACAGCAAAAACATGAGAATAATAACCATCCAACAAATGATGAATAAAGATGCAATGGCAAAAGACTAGCATAATCCTCAGTGCCAGGAAAGTACTCGAACACTGCAAGTGCATTTCTTGAAGGAAAAGAAGCAAGACTGTTTCAGTAGTGAATAAATCTTAAACACAGTAGAACTTGAGGGCATAAAACTTAAAAAACCTTCTTGAAAAAAAAAAAAAGACTTGGCAGTGAAATTTATCTAACTGAAAATGATTCAAAAAACACATGAGGAAAACTGTGAAAAAAGAACTGGTGAAGATCATTAGATTCACTTAGATATTAGAACTGGAGACGGTATGCTGATATATTATAAAACTTAGAAATAAATATTACAAATAAAAATCTGGTGAGTAGAAATTGAACAGTTCTAATTTCTATATGCTTCAAAGCTTGGGGTTGGCAGAAATGGTAAAAAGTAAAACTGTATTTTTTTCTATTTTTAAAAAGTTTTAGGTTTTGGTCTAATTTTAGACCTACAGCCAAATTATGAATTTAGTACAGAGAGTTTCCTTCAAGTCTTCATCTGACTTACCCTAACCTTCAGTTCAGTCACTCAGTTGTGTCCATCTCTTTGTCACCCTGCAGCACGCCAGGGCTCCCTGTTCATCACCAACTCCCGGAGCTAGCTCAAACTCATGTCCATCGAGTTGGTGATGCCATCCAACCATCTCACCCTTTGTCGTCCCCTTCTCCTCCTGCCTTCAATCTTTCCCAGCACCAGGGTCTTTTCCAGTAAGTCAGTTCTTTGCATCAGATGGCCAAAGTACTGGAGCTTCAGGGCTGATTTTTTTTAGGATTGACTGGTTGGATCTCCTTGCAGTCCAAGGGACTGTCAGCACCACAGTTCAAAATCACCAATCCTCTGGTGCTCAGCTTTGTTTGTGGCACAGCTCTCACATCCATACACAGCTACAGGAGAAACCTTAGCTTTGACTATACGGCCCTTTGTCAGCAAAGTAATGTCTCTGCGTTTTAATATGCTGTCTAGGTTTCTCATAGCTTTTCTTCCAAGGAACAAGCATGTGTTAATTTCATGGCTGCAGTCACCATCTGCAGTGATTTTGGAGCCCAGGAAAACAAAATCTATCATGGTTTCCATTGTTTCCCCATCTATTTGCCATGAAGTGATGGGAATGGATGCTATGATCTCCATATTTTGAACATTGAGTTTTAAGTCAGCCTTTTCACTCTCTTCTTTCACTTTCATCAAGAGGCTCTTTAGTTCCTCTTTGCTTTCTACCATAAGAGTGGTGTTATCTGCTTATATGAGATTATTGATAGTTCTCCCAACAATCTTAATTCCAGCTTGTGCTTCATCCAGCCCAGCATTTTGCATTATGTACTCTACATAGAAGTTAAATAAGCCTAATCCTAATCTTAGCATTTTATATACTGGGCTCCCCTGGCAGCTCAGACAGTAAAGACTCTGCCTACAATGCAGGCAAATGAGGGTTCAGTCCCTGGTTCAGGACGATCCCCTGGTGAAGGGAATGACTACCTACTCCAGTATTCTTGCCTGGAGATTCCCATGGACAGAGGATCCTTGCAGGCTATGGTCCATGGGGTCTTAGAGTTGGACACCACTGAGCGACTAACCACATGTACTGGGGTACAATGCACAGACTTTTAAAAATTAACATTGACGTAATATCCTTAACTAAACTGTAGATTTTAATCAGATTTCTCCAGTTTTTCTGCTGATGTCATTTTTCTGTTTTAGGATTCACACCAGGATACAAGGTTGTATTTAGTTGTCATTTAGTGTACTTCCAATCTATGTCAGTTCCTCCAACTTTGTTTGACTTTCATGATCTTGATATTTTTACAGGGCATGTGTTCTGTACTTTTTAGAGTAACCCTCAAGTTGTGTTTGTCCAGTGTTTTCTGGAAAGATAGATAGTTGATTTCTGTGAAGAACAGCATAGAGATTATGTGTCCTCAGCACATCATATCAGGCAGTGAAACATGCCATTTAAAAAAAAAAATTGAAAAAAAAATTGACAACTCATATTTTCTCATTAATTTTTATGAACTGGAATGGAATAAAAATGTACTTAAGCTAAAAAATTCTCACAGTTTAATTTTGTTTTTGTTTTTTTCTGAAGGTGATATGAATTCAGGTAGTAGTGATTTTTAGCAAAATCTAAATGAGTATGATTCTAATTTTAATACAGTGGTATTTTCATCTTTTCTCTCTCTCAACAACTCTGCCTCCATCTTTACCTAGTTCTAGATATAAATATGTAATGTCTAAATGAATTTTGGGAAATGCTGACTATATTTTTTCCTGGGTGGTGAAATTAATATGAATATTAATGAACTATCTTTTAAAACTTTTTGCATGTAATTTTGTTTTGTTTTATTTCTAATTCTCCTTTACAAAGAGATACTATAACTTTTATTAAAGAATAAGGTTAGTGTTTTTGAGCATATACTTGTCAAATTTATATATTTTAGTGGTCTTCATATCTCTCAGAAAAATAATTTGGGAAAATACAACCAAAAGCAGTGTTTAGCTGAGGGTACAAAGGTTGTTTATGTTTTTGCATAGAGTTTTCTTATCTGTAGTTCTAGGTTTTCTATAAGGTACTTATATTACTTGTAAATAAATTACCTATATTACTTCTCTTATACACTAGAAATCTGAAAATCCCCAAATGGAGCCAGTATTATTGACAAGCTTCATTTACTTAGTAAAATATTAGTTTCTTCTCTATAGTATGGTATTCTTAAGAGAAAGGTTGCTATCTTGTTTTTATTGAGTCTTTGATACTGGGAAGCTGGCTAGTAGAGTAAAAGTCTTATTTACTATTTTTGAAATTAAATTGATAGCCTCTGACAAACCTTGCACTTTGAAGAACCTACTATGAAAAGGCACATGTCAATGACTTCCTTTTGCTTAGGCGAAATTTTAATACTCAGAGATATGTTTTTCTTTAAAAACTTTACTACCATTAATCCCATACTTGAAAAACTTGGGGGACATCTCCTGGTATGTGAATAGGATTATCTTGTTAGAGAAAAATAACCACCCATCCTTCTGTATGTCATTTTGGACCAAAACTTTGGTCTTTTAACTTAGAGAAATCAGTTAGTTTTAAGTAATCTCCTATTATACAGCTGATAGAGATTTGGGAAAGGTTTGCCTGGAAAGTGATTAATGTAAGAGTGTATAAAGCTGCAGGCTTACTGTAACTTTTCTGGGGAAACTATGTTAGCAGAAGAAGTGTGTTTTTCGTGGAAACAGTGTAGCCGAAAGTCAGAGTCTGTAAGTGTATCACACTTCCTTTAGAGAAGATGGCGTGGAACAGTATCACGTACAGTGATGATGATTACATCCGTATATCTTAAGTATTAAAACAACCCAACCCTTCTCATCTAATTTCATGGTCACCAAACGATATTCTAACCAAAAACTAGCTTCCGTTTTAGACTCTTAAGGTTGGAAGGGAAGGTGAAGATTCAGTATTCTGGCTTGCCAGCCAGCTATGTTTTGTGTGCAAAATGAAATGTCCTTAGAATTTACTTAAAAAAAAAAAAATGGCCATGGCATGTGAGCTTTTAGTTTCCAAACCAGAGTTGGAAACTGCACCCCCTCATTGGAAGCATGAAATCAATCACAGGACTGCCAGAAAATTCCCAGGTTTTTCTTTTATACAGGTCTTGTGAGTTATTTAGAATGAATGAGTTGTTTCTGCCTGAACTACTCTTGTCTACCAAAGTGTCTTCCAATCCAAGTCCTGAGCACGGGTGCCGCTGCGTGAGAGGTTCTTGAGTAGCCTGTCAGGCTCTCACTTGGATTAGTTTTCCTGTTCAGTAGACACTAAAAAAGCTGTGCTTGTCAGAGGTAGCATGGGCCCGAGCTTGAAATCTTTAACTTTTCAGTCAATAATTACCTTTTAATTTTGAACCTTTCAAGCAACTGCTTTTTTGTGTGTTATATAAAGTTATTTGATTACTTCATACCAAAGCTGGAATCAAGGTTCTCTTCAGCAGGAGAGAAAGTTGCTGAGGGTAGGGCCAATTCATTCCTAATGATTGTAGTGAAGTAACTCGCTGGACTAGATTATAAACGCAGATTTGGAGGAAAATGTTTTCCCTTTATTCCTGCAAGAGGAAAAGGCTAATGTATTCTAGTATGAATCCACTTCATGGTATTGAAATACTGCATATATGGATGACCTGTAATGATATACTGTATTTCTTTAACATTTGTTCATTTTATTCTTAAGTAATATTAAAGTGCCATAAAATATTTATAAAGAACTGTAAGGAGTTTTTAAAAGGCCACACCTTAAATGTCTTGGCATTGTAAATTTCATAAGCAGTATTTCCAATTCTTGAATAATTTTTCAGTTTGATTTACATGTCAATAAATTGCACTATGCAAATATTAAAAACATTTGCATCCAAAATATGAAATTACTTCTAAAAATAAATTTTTTTGCCTTTATCTGTAAAACAACAACATACATTACCTTCACAAAGGTGAAGGTATAGTATAGGACATAACATTTAAAGGATACCTAGCAGTCCATGTAAACTATTTCCTCTGTGTATTTTTACCACTCTGAGAAGACCTCAGAAGAATTATTCAGGCATGGAGTTATTTCTTTAAACTACAAAGGAAAACTCAGACTATGGTTATGGTATTTCCTTGACTAGCAATTTAGATATTTTTCCCTAACTAAATATCTTTCAAGGTAGGGAAATAATAGAACTGAGAACAAAATGCTGCCCAATGAACTAAGTTTTTAATGTATTTTTAAATGTTTTTTAAATACATTTTAAAAAAAAGCAATTTAATTAAAAAAATTAAATGTATTTTTAAAAAACATTTACTGACTACTTATGTAAATTACTCTGCCATATCTAAAAATTAGAATAAATTATGACATAGAAACCTTTCCATGGTAAGTTTCTAATCTATGAAATATTTAGACTTTATATACAATTATAATACTCTGGGGCTTCCCAAGTGGCGCTAGTGGTAATGAACCCACCTGCCAATACAGGAAACGTAAGAGATGCAGGCTTGATCCCTGGGTCAGAAAGACCCCCTGGAGGAGGGCACAGCAACCCACTCCAGTATTCTTGCCTGGAGAATCCCCATGGATAGAGAAGCCTGGCTGGCTGCTGTCCATAGGGTTGCGTAGAGTCAGACAGGACTGAAGCAACTTAGCATGCCCATAATACTATATGGTTATGAAGTGTTTCATATCCTCTGAATATAAAATATTAAAAATCTGTGCACTATTATTTGAAATAAAGGAATTGTCCAGAAATAATTTTCATAGTATTATAGGTAGATATAGGCATACTGTGAGGGCTTTCTTGGTGGCTCAGTGGTAAAGAATCCTCCTGACAGTGCAGGAAATGTGGATTTGATCCCTGGGTCAGAAAGATCCCCTGTAGGAGAAAATGGCAACCCACTCTAGTATTCTTGCCTGGGAAATTCCATGGACAGAGGAGCCTGGCAGGCAACACTCCATGAGGTCGCAAAAGAGTCAGACATGACTTAGAAACTAAATAATATGAGCAACAAGGTTGTACGTGCAGGTGGAATAATTGTGATATGAATACACTGAAATCATTAAGAATTTGTTTTATAATTATCTTTCATAAAAATGATAAAATTTAAATTCAGTTTCAGCAGACCAATATCAGCCATAATTTGGCAACCTTCAAGCCACTTCATCTTACTTAGGTTTCCCTTACCTTGGATGTGGGGTATCACTTCACGGCGGCTCCAGCAAAGCACAGCCACTGTTCCTTACCTTGGATGAGGGATATCTCCTCACAGTTACCCCTCATTTACTCATTGGAATGAAAGTTATGACCAACCTAGATAGCATATTAAAAAGCAGAGACATTACCAACAAAGGTCCGTCTAGTCAAGGCTATGGTTTTTCCAGTAGTCATGTATGGATGTGAGAGTTGGACTATAAAGAAAGCTGAGCACCAAAGAATTGATGATTTTGAGCTGTGGTGTTGGAGAAGACTCTTGAGAGTCCCTTGGACTGCAAGGAGATCCAACCAGTCCATCCTAAAGGAGATCAGTCCTGGGTGTTCATTGGAAGGACTGATGTTGAAGCTGAAACTCCAATATTTTGGCCACCTCATGCGAAGAGTTGACTCATTGGAAAAGACCCTGATGCTGGGAGGGATTGGGGGCAGGAGGAGAAGGGGACGACAGAGGATGAGATGGCTGGATGGCATCACTGACTCGATGGACATGAGTTTGAGTAAACTCCGGGAGTTGGTGATGGACAGGGAGGCCTGGAGTGCTGCGATTCATGGGGTCACAAAGAGTCAGACACGGCTGAGCAACTGAACTGAACTGAACTGACTGAAGCCACTTCATTCGAAGACTTATAAACATTGGCAACTTTAGTGAGAGCAAAACTTTTTAGAAATTATCTGAGCCAATAACTTCAGTAGCATTGTTAAACACCTACAGGTTGTGTGAGGAAAAAAAAATCCTTAATATAAAACTACTAAAGTATAAAAAAATCATGTTAAATCTGAAAGGTCATATTAGTAGGTGAAGTTTTCTTGTCAGTAATCTTACTGTCTGTGTCAGTGACTTTCAGTATTTTTATACCAAAGAACTATTATTCAGGATTTGAAAAGTAAGTAAACATGTATGAGCTACAGAAAACATGGTTATTAGTAAACAGTCTATTATGAAACCGAGGAGTATCAAAAGTGGGTAATATAATCAAAAATATTTCCATTGTTCTCTTTCCAACTTCAGTGTCATTGCAACAATTGCAACAGTTTATCATGAATAATGATAGTTTTAAGTAAGTTTCTTTTGTTACTTTGGTAGACAAAAAAAGATAATTTTTATATTTCTTCAGTTATTTTCTTGACCATTATTCTTTGTATAGATATAATCTCTCATTTGTTAATTACCTGTTTAATAACTTTTTCCTATAGAAATAATTAATGGAATTATTTTCAATTTTAATGAACCATTTATGTTTCAAATATGTTTCTCTTTTTTTCTGAAATACTAGTAGCATTTTGTTTTGCTTTTTTCTATTTTTTCTTCTTTAAGAATTAGTATATTGAACTTCAGAACTTGCAGTTTTTCTCAACATTTTAGGGGAGGATGGAGGGTTTCTTCCTCATGAACATAGAGGTTAGAAAATTACCCCTCACATCTACAATTTGATTAATATTCAAATATGTTTCTTCTAATTTTCTTCTGTATTTCTTTCTAGCATATTTTTAAGACTTCTTTTGATAGCAGTTTTAAGTTTACAACAAAATTGAGAGTTACAGATATTTCCAGTATACCTTCCAACTACTACCTCCAGACATGTATTTCTGCAGTATTACTCAACAGAATTGTTCATTTTTTACCAAAGGTGAACTTACATTGACACATTATTACTACACAAAGTCCAAAGTTTCGCTTAGAGTTCACTCTTGTACACTCTTGAGTTTGGACAAAAATTTTAATGTTATATGTCCACCATTATGATTATTATTTAGAGTGTTTTCATTGGCTTAAGCATCCTTTGTTCTCTTTCTGTTCATCTCTCCCATCCCCCAACTCTTGGAAGCCACTGATTTATTACTGTCTCCATAGTTTTGCCTTTTCCAGAATGTCATTTAGTTGGAGTTGTACCTGGATAGTGCTGTGGTGAGTAACCCCCCTGCTAGTGCAGGAGATGCAAGAGATGCAGGCTCAGCCCCTGTTTTGGAAAGATCCCCTGGAGTAGGAAAAGGCAACCTACTCCAGTATTTTTGCTTGGGAAATACCATGGACACAGGAGCCTGACAGGCTGCAGTTCATGGAGTCTCAGAGTTGAACATACCTGAGCATGCATTGGAACTGAATACAGTATGTATCTGTTTCAAACTGCTTCTTTCACTTAGAAATATGCATTTTAAGTTCCTCCATGACTCTTCATCATCCATTAGGTTATTTCTTTTTAGGGCTGATAATATTGCATTGTCTGTATGTACCAAAGTGCGCATATCCATTCATTTATGGAGGACATCTTGGTTGCTTCCACATTTTGGCAGTTATGAGTGAGTAAATTCCATTTTGGTCTGACAACAGACTTTGTATGACTTATATTATTTTAAATTAGTCAAACTGTGTTTCATGGCCCAGAATGTGTTCTGTTTTTGGTGAATATTCCATGTGAAGTTGAAAGCAATGTATATTCTGCTGTTGTTGGATGAAGTAGTCAATCAGTGTCAGTTATATCTAGATGATTGATGACATTGTTGATTTCAACTCTATTCTTAATGATTTTGTGATTGCTGGATCTGTTCATGAGAGAGGGGGTTGAAATATCCAACTGTGTTTGTAAATTAATCTGTTTCTCCTGCTGTGCTGTGCTTAGTCACTCAGTCATGTCCAACTCTTTGCAGCCCTATGGACTGTAGCCTGCTAGGCTCCTCTGTCTGTGGAGATTCTCCAGGCAAGAATACTGGAGTGGGTTGCCATGCCCTCCTCCAGGGGATCTTCCCAACACAGGCATTGAACCTGAGTCTCCCACATTGCAGGCAGATTCTTTACCATCTAGGCCACCAGGGAAGCCCATTTCTCCTTGCAGTTCTATTAGTTTTTACTCATGTAGTTTGATACTCTGTTATTAGGTACATATACATTAATAATTGCATTAGTAATGCAGCTTTAGTCATTTGGGCTTCCCTTGTGGCTCAGCTGATAAAGAATCCGCCTGCTAGGTGGGAGACTTGTGTTCAATCCCTGGTTGAGAAGATCCCCTGGAGAAGGGAAAGGCTACCCACTTCAGTATTCTGGCCTGGAGAATACTGTGGACTGTATAGTCCATGAGGTCACAAAGAGTCGGACATGACTTTCACTTCACTTTTAGTCATTCATGTGCAGATTTTTGTGTGGAAATAAGTTTTCAACTCCTTCAGATAAGTACCAAGGAATATTTACTGGGTTTTATGGTAAGAGTATGGTTAGTTTTGTAAGAAGCCATTAAACTGTCTTCCAGAGTGGCTGTACCACTTTGTGTTCCTATGAACAGTGTATAATTCCTGTTACTCCACATCCTTTCCAGGATTTGTGGTCAGTGTTCCAGATTTTGACCATTCTAATTAGATATGCAGTGGCATCTCACTGTTGCTTTAATTTGCATTTCCCTGATGATATATGACGTGGAGCGTCTTTTCACCTGCTTTTTTGACATCTGTATATATTCTTTGCTAAAATGTCTATTAAGGTTTGTGGTCCATTTTTTAATCAAATTGCTTTCTTATATTGAGTTTGAAGGTTTCTTTGTATACTTTCAATAATGATCCTTTAACAGATGTGTCTTTTGCAAATATTTTTCCTAGTCTTTGGATTCTTTTGAATTATCTTTCACAAGGCAGAAGTTTTTAAATTTTAATGAAATATAATTTGCCTATTATTTCTCTCATGGATCATTTTTTTGGTATTGTAACTAAAAAGGCTATGATGTAAGGCCATCCAGTTAAAAATAACTATGACAATGGTCATCCAAATTTCTGTATTATCTTACAGGAGTTTTACAGTTTTGCATTTTATATTTAGATCTATGGTCTATTTCTTGTTAATTTTATGAAGGGTATAAGATGTGTGTTCAGATTCATATTTGATATGAAGATGTCCAGTTGTTCAAACACCATTTGTTGGAGACTATCTTTGTGCCGCTATACTGTCCTTGCTCCTTTGCTGAAGACAAGTTGACTGTATTTATGGAGGTCTACTTCTGGGCTTTATATTCTGTTCCACTGACCTATGTGTTTATTCTTTCACCAATATTAAACTGCCTTGATTACTGTAGCTTTAGAATTAGTCTGGTGTCAGTCCTTTAACTACTTTATTCTCCTTCAGTATTGTGTTGGCTCTTCTGGCACATTCGCCTCTCCATATACTTTAGAATCAGCTTGTCAATATCCACAGAATAATTTGCTGGGATATTGATTGTAATCTCATTGAATCTATAGATAAGTTGGGAAAACCTGACAATACTGTGTCATCCTGTCTCTAAACGTGGAGTATTTCTCCATTTACTTAGTTCTTTGATTCATTCATCAGAATTTTGAAGTTTTCCTCATACAGATCTTATAAACATTCTGTTAGATTTATGCCTTAGTATTTATTTTTTTGGGGGGTGCCCTGTATATCTTTAAATCATGTTCTCTTCAGGGTATTACTGAATTGTGATGTACTATAATTAATTTTTAATTGTTGATATGTTTCATATAGTTTAATTTTTATTTTTGTAAATGTAATTTTATGTATCAGTTCAGTTGAGTCGCTCAGTCATCTCCAACTCTTTGTGACCTTATTTCCATGTCTTGGCTATTGTGAATAGTGCTGCTATGAGCATAGAAATCAGTTCAGTTCAGTCACTCAGTCGTGTCCGACTCTTTGCAAACATAGAGGTGCATGAATTTTTTTGAGTTATAGTTTTGTCTGAATATGTGCCCAGGAATGGGATTGCTGGATCATATGGTAACTCTACCTTTAGTTTTTTGAGGAACAAACATACTGTTTTCCATAGTGGCTGCATATTTCTTCAACTTTAGATGAAACATTTAGAATTGTTTTAGCTGTTATTTAAAGAAATAAAAAATAATACAGTTCTGTACAATTTGGTATAATGAACAGTACATTAACATTGAAGCATGTTTGGATATGCTTTCCACTCAAATTTGGGCATGACTGTCCCATCAATAGATACACAATAATAATAATCATTTGATTCTAGTGCTGCTTCTTTTGCCCACTGTGTTTTCACAGTCTTTACTTTGAATCTTGCAGTAGTTTGCCAGACTTCCTCATCACTTTCTCCACACCCAATTATTTTATCTCTAAGACTTTTCAGCTTTCTTTCTGTTTCTACATCCACATGTATTTCCTTAAGCTTTTAGCATTATGCTATTTTATTTTCTAGAGAGTTCACCCTCCTAGAGTCACACTGTCTGTTGTGAGTCTCAGGCTAAAGCTTGTACTTAGCTCTAGTGGGTCACTCCCAGTCAATGAGCTCATTGCTCTGTGCTTATCTGTATATTCAAATGATATACATCTAATTTTTAATTCCAGCTTCTGCTCTAGCAAACTGTTCCACAGCCAGTAATTTAGTCCTTACATGGAGTGGTTGCACAGTGGGGATTCACAGTTACTCTGCTCACAAATGCCTCCTCTTTTCTGCAAGAAAAAATTGACTTCCTGGAAGATAGCAAGAAGAGCAGTATCCTTCTAATAAACAATACATTATCTGTCCCTGAGTTACTTTTTAAAATATTATTGTTTTTTTAAAGCAGTGTGCTCCATGCAAGTGACAGGTCCTTCAAGACTATTATAGAAGAGATCCACAGATTTTACTTCAACTCACAGCTGCTTTGTGGATTACATTTTGGGAAACATCCTTAGTTTAATCTGTACTAGGAAATCACAGTAGAAAGGTATCATTTCTTCCTTTTATGAATGAGAACAGTAGTCTCTAGAAAGAGTTTTATAAGCAGCCAGGTTCTTAAATGGCAAAGATATGATTAGAAACTAAGAGTCTAGCTTCTGTTAATATTCTAGTTTCACTTATTTCCAGGACAATTAAAAGCTACTGAGTATGAAATTTAGTACACCTAAAGGATCTAATTTACTTATACTTGTAAAATTTGAGGTGCAGAATTCACACAGAAAGTGAATTAATTTCTGTCCTGCCGGTTGTTAATTCCTTGGTAAATGGTACAGCCCTGGGGGAATACTTGATCTGTGAAGACAGAAAATTCAGGTGAAATCTGTGCTTTTTTTCCAGAGTTTATGAGAAATATGATGGAGAATTTGCTGAGATCATGTCTCTGTTCCCTGAATCCATACCCCTGATTTTATGGTGGGACCAGATGGCACTCATGGAAAGACCAGTAAAACATTGTAGGGGTTACAAAATCTTTGACAGGAGATTAGAAAATTTGGGGATAAATGTGTGGTTATTGTTAGTTATCTCTCTTATCACACTTGCAGGGAGCAAGGGACAAGACTGGTGAACAGCTGGACTTACATATGATTAGGTTAATGGAGTTTGGGTTTATGAAAAATGGCTTCATAAACTGAAATGCTCAACTGGCTTCCCAG
Organism: Cervus canadensis; assembly: GCF_019320065.1. NCBI lineage: Eukaryota > Metazoa > Chordata > Mammalia > Artiodactyla > Cervidae > Cervus > Cervus canadensis. The sequence goes on along the minus strand of NC_057409.1, from coordinate 32,620,237 downwards.
GTAGAAATACACTATAGCCCAGAATATTAGAAACAGCTTTGTTTATCCTGAAACAAACTGTTATTATCAAGAGAACTTCACCCCAAATGTAAACCTGGTTATTAAAAATAAAACTGTCATGGAAAGGAAAAATAGCAATGTGTACATGAAACATAAGAAGTAATTAATAAAAGAATAAGAAAGAGTATCTGATGCCTTAAAGAATAGAAAATAAGCAAAGTGAAGCTCATATTTTAATTATGTGGAAATATACATGCATTTAAATTTATTACCAGGATTTGAAGTGATAGGATACAAGATTGGAATAAAATAATGGAACTGTATGCCCTGTTCAACAGAAGTAGACCAGTTATGAGTCAAGGTGGAGTAGATGTACAACTTCTTGAATCCTTGCTTATCTCTAAAGTGGAGGTGGCATGGAGAATATCTGAGAGATGAGAGTGAATGGACTGACATCCTAGGGCATGATAGCTTTTCTCCTCTACTCTGAAGGCGATTGAGTGAAAGCAGGATTATTTGAATTCTGAATGATGCCAGAGATTATTACTGACTTTAATGAAGGTGGAAGAAGATTTTCTAACAGAGCTGCTCAAAACCAAATAAACTGGGTTTCTTGTGTTCAGAAATTTTAAATGGAGCCTGGTCAATAAAATAATATGAGATTAATAGAAATAATGAAAATGAAGGGTATATGACTGGATTTGATGGATTTAAGGACACTTCTGGATTTGACATTCTAGAATTCCATGATACACAGATTTGCTTTCACCAGAGTAGTTTTGAAGCTATCTTAATTGTTCTTATAACACTGCCATTTATGGAAAACATCTTATTTTTTCATTGCATCTTTTGGAACCATAGAGGTATCGTGCTCATTTGTATTCATTGTAAGGATATCAGTCAGTGTGGCTTTGGCACTTGTGGATTGTGAGAAAACCTCATTCCAAAATTGAATGTTCCTTTCCAGACATACAAGGGAAATCCTTTTCTGATTGTACTTTCCAAACTAGACATGGTGAATAATTGTTTGGAAAATATTATCCCAGTTTCATTTAGAATTTTCACAAGTTTGTCGAAAGCAATTCTCTTCACTAAACTTATCTTATTGCAGTTTTGTGCAACAACTCTGGGTGCCAAAGCAGAGGCTGCTGAGAAAGTATTTCATTTCACAGTCATTGGCCTCAGGTGATAAAATATGTGTCCTCATTCTGTTGACCTTGAATATTTTTGCCAAATTAATCCTCCTAAGACTTGAACTCAGCATCACACTGCATATTTTGGTTACCATGCACTCCTGAAAGTCACAAAAGAATACATTAAAAAATTCTGCAATTCTGGATTTTTACTGACTCAGATCAGAGGTCAGAAGAAGGTAAGGTTGGGAACAGCATCATTACATAGAGACTTTCCACTGGAAAAATGATATATCCTTAATTATTACAATTTAGACTTGGAACAATCATTTACCTATGTGGACAATACAAGTGTTGGACTTTACCTTGAGAATCATTTACCAAAATTGGGTAATGATATAATTATACAAAGCACAGATCTCAGAATAATTAAGTTCAATAAGCAAGTGCCAGTCTCTACCAGAAATCACTATCAATTCTCTAACATCTTTTCTGCTCTTCTAACAATTTGGTCTTTGTTATGTTTCCAGAGTTAGCATCCCAAGATTAGTATCTGATTACTTTTTCAACTCTTCTTAAAATGCTTTCATTTTTTTCATAGCCTACAAATTAAAACACTTTAGTACTGTGGTAAAGTGAAAGTGTAAGTTGCTCAGTTACGTCTGAATCTTTGCAACCCCACAGATAGCAACCCCCCAACCTCCTCTGCCCATGGAATTTCCCAGGCAAGAGTACAGGGGTGTTAAAAAAAAAAAAAAAAAAGAAAACTGGAGAGGGTAGCCGTTCCCTTCTCCAAGGGGTTTTCCTGACCCAGGCATTGAACCCAGGTCTCCTGCATTTCAGGCAGATTCTTTACCATCTGAGCCACCAGGGAAGCCATTAGGGGTGAAGGCGAAGTCTTTTATTATATGACTATTTTTTATATATTTAAACTAATTTTTCCATTACTCTTATCTTCTTGAAAGCAAAATATCTAATCTCTGAATATTCTACAGTTTCCACATGCTTAACACTCATCCTTTTTTCTTTTTTTTTTTTCACTTTGTGGACATATACATAGAGATATTGTTCAGATGTTTCCATTTTTAAAGCCTTCATGAGTATCTTCCAAGCTTAGAAAATTGGTTATGCCCTTCTCTGTTCTGTCACTGTAACCTGTATAATATCTATTAAAATATTTGTGAAAATATTATAATTAATTGGCTATACATTTGTGTAAACTATTAGACCATGAGCTTCTTGAGGGCAAAGCTTATTTCAATCATTTTAGATCCTAAGCACATAGTTCAGTTCAGTTCAGTCACTCAGCTGTGTCCTCCTCTTTGCGACCCCATGGACTGCAGCACGCCAGGCCTCCCTGTCCTTCACTAACTCCCAGAGCTTGCTCAAACTCATGGCCATCCAGTCAGTGATGCCATCCAACCATCTCATCCTCTGTCGTCCCCTTCTCCTTCTGCCTTCAATCTTTCCCAACATTAGGGTCTTTTCAAATGAGTCAGTTCTTTGCATCAGGTGGCCAAAGTATTGGAATTTCAGCTTCAGCATCAGTCCTTCCAATGAATATTCAGGACTGATTTTCTTTAGGATAGATTGGTTGGATCTCCTTGCAGTCCAAGGGACTCTCAAGTGTCTTCTGTAACACCACAGTTCAAAAGCATCAATTCTTCGACACTTAGCTTTCTTTATAGTCCAACTCTCACATCCATACATGACTACTGGAAAAACCATAGTTTTGACTAGGTGCAATTTTGTTGGCAAAGTAATGTCTCTGCATTTTAATATGCTGGCTAGGTTGGTCATAAAATTTTTTCCAAGGAACAAGTGTCTTTTAACTTCATGGCTGCAGTCACCATCTGCAGTGATTTTGGAGCCCCCCCAAAAATAAAGGCTCTCACTGTTTCTACTGTTTCCCCATCTACTTGCCATGAAGTGATGGGATCAGATGCCATGATCTTAGTTTTGTGAATGTTGAGTTTTAGGTCAGATTTTTCACTCTCCTCTTTCACTTTCATCAAGAGGCTCTTTAGTTCTTCTTCACTTTCTGCCATAAGATTGGTGTTACCTGCATATCTGAGGTTATTGATATTTCTCCCAGCAATCTTGATTCCAGCTTGTGCTTCATCCAGCCCACCATTTCTCATGATGTACTCTGCATATAAGTTAAATAAGCAAGGTGACAGTATACAGCCTTGACGTATGAGATTATTGGTATTTCTGCCAGCAATTTTGATTTCAGCTTGTGCTTCATCCAGCCCAGCATTTTGCATGATATACTCTGCATATAAGTTAAATAAGCAAGGTGACAGTATACAGCCTTGACGTATGAGATTATTGGTATTTCTGCCAGCAATTTTGATTTCAGCTTGTGCTTCATCCAGCCCAGCATTTTGCATGATATACTCTGCATATAAATTGAATAAGCAGGGTGACTATATACAGTTTTGATGTACTCCCTTCCTGATTTGGAACCAGTCTGTTGTTCTATGTCCAGTTCTAACTGTTGCTTCTTGACCTGCGTAAAGATTTCTCAGAAGGGTGACTTAGAATAAGTAAACTAAGGTGAAGCCTAGGGTCAAGTTAGTGCAAAAAATACATGTAATCTATATTGAATTCTTTCTGTTAAAGGTTGGCAACATGGAATTCATTCATAAATAAAGCTGTAATATAGTGTTCTTTTATTTAATTGCTAAAAGAGTGCTTCAACTTTGGGCCCAAGTATTCTAGCAATCAACAGAAGTTAGACCTAGTCAGCCATGGGATTTTCATTGTTAATGAAAGAAATCACCTCAAGCTGTTCAGCAGCAGTGCAATAACTCCTGCTATAAAAGCCTAAATGACAATTCAACACTGGGTCCATATTAAGAGTCTAGGATACTGTAGTGTATAACATAGCCTATTGAGCAATAGATTTGTATTTCTCCTTTATTTAATTCTGTGTTTTTCTTTCCTCTGCACCAAGATGTCTTGCTCTATGTAAACTTGTTCAAACATACAGCTCTAAATGATACAGGCCATGCTTCTATTAACAGAGACGTATTTCCAAATGAACTATCTCCTTCCTTAATATGTGTATCTTTCATGCATTTAGCCAAATAGTGTATCCTGTAGACACTGTGTGACAGGTGCTGGGGAGTTCACTTGGCAGTATCTTGCCATTCCTGTGAAAGGCTGAGCTGAAGATCCCATTGAAGTTTCTCAACTGACAGGTTAACCTGGAGCTCCAGGCAAGCTACTACCCAAGAAGGGGAGGAGTTTTACAGCCAGGCAGGGAAAGCCTAATTCTTTCCTGAATGCTCATCCCTGCCTCTCTGCTTCTGCTGGAGTCTCTAATATCTGCACACAATGCTGTCTTCTGGGTTCCATTTGTGATGGTTGGTTGACTCCAGATTTCTCCACAAATAAGAGTGTATCACTTGAAAGTGAAGACAAGAACATTTGAACATGGGCACCCTTTACTTTAGAAAACCAACCAAGACTGTTCTCTGTGTGGACATGTATACACGTCTTTGCTCTTTCACGGTGTCCTCAGCCCTAATGCAGCCAAGCAGCCCTGTATCTGTGTATAAGTTAAAGAGTTTACAGTAACTTGTGTTAAAGGATTCCTAAGCTCTTTTACCTTTTAAAGTCTGGAGGATTCTCTCAAACTAGGAACACTAAATGTGTCTCAAATATGACAATGTTTTAGGTAATCTGAATTCTAACTGTGAGTTTTTCTAATATCATCATTTTATGAGCTCAGTAAAACCAAAATTAGATCTTTTACCCATATAAACACAGGAGGAGAAACTATTTTAATTTAATTAGATTTTGTGCTTATGCTTAGTCACTCAGTTGTGTCCGACTCTTTGTGACCCCATGAACTACAGCCCTCCAGGCTCCTCTATCCATGGACTTTTCCAGGCAAGAATACTGGAGTGGATTGCCATTTCCTTCTCCTTAATTAGATTTTGGTTGTATGTTATTCTGCTACATGAAATAATATATGCATATCCTATGGTAACTGAGAACATTGTGACTGATGGTCATTTTACAAATTCACATACTCCTAGTGAGTAGATAGGCGCAGGTGGAGGAGACTACAGGTTGATGGTGGTGATTGTACCTCATTCTGCTGTTTATGGAAATGTTGATAAACAATTTCACATAAAACTGAACTACTGATCATAAGAGAATCTTTTTAAAAAATTAGGTTTGAAAAATACCTGGAATTTAAAATGTGTTGTTATAAAAATTCTTTTATTTGATCTTCAAAACAGCACTTCATATTGAGTAGAACGTATCGCCATATTTCCAAGTAAAGACAATGAATTTCCAAGTGTTAAATGGAAATGTTAAATGGCCTGTCCAAAGTCACAGAGGTCACCTAGCAGAGCCAAGATGAGAAACCGATCACGTCTTCTTGCTTCTGTACCCTTCACTTCCTATTTTGTAACACAAAAGGCATTAATTTCTTTCTGCTCCACACCTCTCTCATGAAACATGTTATTGTGTTTTATTAAAAACAGGTAATTAGCATCAATCTGGAAAGTATAATATATTTATTTTTGAAAACTGAAGTCATTTTTGACAGTAACAAAATATTTCTGCAGTTACGTGCTAAAGTCTGAAAAGTCAGTTTGAATAAAGAATATGTAAAAATAAGGAGTAAAGCAATTACAGAAAAGATTAAGAGTTTAGAAAATTAATGATGCTTTGTGCTTACTGTTTGCAAAGTATAAATTAGCTTGACCCAACCAGATTTGATATGATTTATTTGTAGAGTGTTCATAAGTTGCAAAATATCATATTTATATAACATTTGTTATGAAAAATAATTTCCAGGAAAAATGAAAAGAATGAAACTATACATTTATAATATCTCTTTAGGTTATTGGTTAATAGTTTATCATCTTGAGAGACATTTTTTTCCCCAGCTTTAGCAGAGATATATTTAAACTCTTTTTTTTTCAAAGAACCACTTTGGTCTATGTTGATCTTTTGTTATAAGAGTTGATAGTATATTTTTTCTGAACTTAATGTCTCATGCTTAGCAGAACAATTTTGAGACTGTCTTCTTTTTATTATTGGGAGGTAAAGAAATTAAGATGACCTTGAAATTCCATTTTGATCTCACCTCAAAGTTTTAATATGTTGTTTTCATTTAGTTCTAATTATTTAAAAATATCCACTATTATTAGTTCTTGGATATTTAAGTTAATTTAAAGTTGTTTTAAAATTCACACATATACAGGATTTAAAAACTATGATTTTGTTACTTATTTATAACAGTTGTATTATGATGATAAAATATAACATCTGTGGTAAAAAATATGTTAAAGATTTGCTTTATGGCTTTCTATATTATCTGTTTTTATAAATGTTCCATATATATACTTGAGAAAACTATATGATCACTGGTTATTTGGTGAAGGATTTTATACATGGCCATTAAGGTTATATTTTTATTCATTAAATATTCCATATCTTTATCAGTATTTTGAGTTAGAAAATAAATTGAGAGAGGTGTATAAATCTTTCACTTTGACAGTTATAGTTCAGTCAGTTGTCTCCAACACTTTGTGACTCCATGAACTGCAACACGCCAGGCTTCCCTGTCCTTCACTAACTCCCAGAATTTGCTCAAGCTCATGTCCATTGAGTTGGTGATGCCGTCCAACCATCTCATCCTCTGTCATCCCTTCTGCTCCTTCCTTCGGTCTTTCCCAGCATCAGGGTCTTTTCCTGTGAGTCAGCTCTTCGCATCAGGTGGCCAAGTATTGGAGCTTCAGCATTAGCATCAGTCCTTCCAATGAATATTCAGGACTCATTTCCTTTAGGATTGACTGGTTTGATCTCCTTATAGCCAAAGTGAAGTCACTCAGTCATGTCCGACTCTTTGAGACGCCATGGACTGAAGTCTTCTCCAACACCACAGCTCAAAAGCATCAATTCTTTGGTGCTCAGCCTGCTTTATGGTCCAACTCTCACATCCGTACATGACTACTGGAAAAACGATAGCTTTGACTATATTAACCTTTATTGGAAAAGTAATGTCTCTGCTTTTTAATATGCTGTCTAGGTTGGTCATAACTTTGCTTCCAAGGAGCAAGCGTCTTTTAATTTCATGGCTGCCATCACCATCCGCAGTGATTTTGGAGCCCAGGAAAATAAAGTCAGCCACTGTTTCCCCATCTATTTCCCATGAGGTGATGGGACCAGATGCCAAAATCTTAGTTTTCTGAATATTGAGCTTTAAGCCAACTTTTTCACTCTCCTCTTTCACCTTCACCAAGAGGCTCTTTAGTTCTTCACTTTCTGCCATAAGAGTGGTGTCATTTGCATATCTGAGGTTATTCATATTTCTCCTGGCTATCTTAGCTCCAGTTTGTGCTTCATCCAGCCTGGCATTTTGCATGATGCATATAAGTTAAATAAGCATGGCGGCAATGTACAGCCTTGCTGTAATCCTTTCCCAATTTTGAACCAGTCCGATGTTCCATGTCTAGTTCTAACTTGCTTCTTGAGCTGCATACAGGTTTCTCAGGAGGCAGGTAAGTGGTCTGGTTTTCCCATCTCTTTAAGGATTTTCTGCAGTTTATTGTGATCCATAGAGTCAATAGCTTTCACGTAGTCAGTGAAACTAATAGATGTTTTTCTGGAATTCTCTTGTTTTTCTATTATCCAACGGATGTTGGTAATTTGATCTCTGGTTCCTCTGCCTTTTCTAAATCCAGATTGAACATCTGGAAGTTCCTGGCACATGTGTTGTTGAAAGCTAGCTTGGGGATTGTACTAGCATGTGAGATGAGTGCAGTTGTGCAGTAGTTTGGTCATTCTTTGGCATTGACCTTCCTTGGAATTGGTGGCTTCCCTGGTGGCTCAGATGGTAAAGCACCTGCCTGCAATGAGAGAGACCTGGGTTTGATCCCAGAGTTGGAAAGATACCCTGGAGAAGGAAATGGCAACCCACTCTAGTACTCTTGCCTGGAAAATTCCATGGACAGAGGAGCCTGGTAGGCTACAATCTAAGGGGTCCCAAAGAGTCGGACACAACTGAGCGACTTCACTTTCTTTGGGATAGTAATGAAAACTGACCTATTCCAGTCCTGTGGCCACTGTTGAATTTTACAATTTTGCTGGCGTATTGAGTGCAGCACTTTCACAGCATCATCATTAGGATTTGAAATAGCTCAGCAGTAATTCCATCACCTCCACTAGCTTTGTTTGTAGTAATGCTTTCTCTGGCCCACTTGACTTCGAACTCCAGGATGTCTGGTTCTAGGTGAGTCGATCACACCATCGTGATTATCCAGGTCATTAAGATAATTTTTGTATAGTTCTTCTGTGTATTCTTGCCACTTCTTAATAACTTCTGCTTCTGTTATTTCTATACAGCTTTATGCTGGTCACTTTTATTTCTGTGGTTCTAGCAACTGTCATTTTTATCAGTTAAGATACATTTAGTATTTCATATAATTTAGTTTAAAAACCTTGCTAGGAGTGAAACATTTTATCATTTTATTTATTTAAATAGGGACTGTCAAGTTTGTTTCAAAGATAATTAAGTTGCTCAAACTGTTATGAGGATCAAATATACATATAATGTACTCAGTAGAGTTTCTAGCACATGTTAAGTGATAGTCACTCAGTCAAGTTGGACTCTGCAGTCCCATGAACTGTAGCCTACCAGGCTCTTCTCTCCATGGAATTCTCCAGGCCAGAATACTGGAGTGGGTAGCTGTTCCCTTTTAATTCTTTACCACCAGAGAAGCCCAAGAATACTCGAGTGGGTGGCCTATCCCTTCTCCAGCGGATCTTCCTGACCCAAGAATCAAATCAGAGTCTCCTGCATTGAAGTAGATAATTTTTTTACAAGCTGCGCTTCCAGGGAAGCCCTATACCACATGTTAAGCGCTATATAAGTAAATGACTTGATTTTCTTATTCTTATAATTATTGTTGCTGCCTATAGTGCTTTACAGTTGGCTGAAAGTTAACTAGGTGAAGATTGCTTTTTGTTTACATTGTTGATTCCGCGTGGTGTACATTTTTTCCCCCTGGATCTCTGGTTCTACATCTTAAATTTCTAGTTTCTGTAAATTGATTACCTTTTTTCTTTGAATGTTGTTTGTATTCCATTTTATATCATTCTCTTCTGAGATTTTTATTAGGAAAATGTTTTCTTTTTTTTTTTTTTCTGACATCCTTATTTCTTAACTTCTATGCTGCCATGGACTGAATATATGTATTCCCCTCTAATGTTCACCCAGATTCAAATTTTGAATCTATATCCCAGTGTGATGTTATAATGAGTTATCTTTAGACAACCATATATTGTTTATTTTTTAATATTTAGAAAGTAAAAAATTTTAATGGCGAACATGTACAAATAAACAAGAGCTGAAAAAGAAAGGACAGGTTTTAGTATCTACCTATCAGTAAAGGACTACACTTACAGAGTACTTCTGTTAGTACAAATAAATATCCTTTTATGACTTTATTGAGAATGTTTTTACTCTCTAATCCTCCTTTCTGGCAGCATCTTTAAGTCTTCTTCTCTAGTGGTTGTTACTCATCTGCATATAAAAATTTAGTTCTCTCAGCATAAAAATAAACAAATAAAAGCAAGCAAGCAAAACACTTATCTTGATCTAAGTGCAGTTTCCTGTCCTAGAAATTTTGGTCAACTCTTCATTTGTAGCATCACTTCATTCATTCATATATTTATTCTTTTTGAAAGCATTTAATGAGCACTTCAGTTGGTTAACCATAATGCTTAATGCTATCAGAACAGAGAGAGGGAGCAATTCCCCATCAAGAACAAAGGGAAGGAGGCAAATAAGCAATTCGTTATATTCAGTGAGAGAGAAGTTACTGAGAGAACATATACAAGGAGCATGCAGTGCTGAAGGATATGGAGAAGATGATGGGCATGAAATGTTCTAGCAGTTGATATTTTGCCAAAAGAAACCTAGATGTCTCTGCTGACATCTCTGCCACCCACTTATTTCTTAATCTTGTTTTTGTATCTACCACTTAAAAGCCTCTGAATTTTTTTTAATGTCTACTGATAACTCAAATGGAAAACCCAGTGACTCATTCTTAACCACCCAGCTCTTCAAAGTCTTTCATCTCTCAAGATGTAGCTCCATAGCCCCCTCATTTCTGATTCACATCTTCCTTCATTATCCAAACCGCACTCTTATAGCATTTAATTAATACAAACATAAACAATGCTGACTGGCATTGTATATTGATTTACATTTTTGAAATTGTCTAAAATTTCATCGTCCTGAGGCTGTATCATCCACAGAGTGTAACATAGTCCTTGAAACCAACATATGCTTTAAAAGAGTACCAATTTAGTAAATTAATCTGGAAAACTATGGAATAATTAATATAGAAAGTATGCAACAGCAGTTTCATCAATTTGAATTACTAAATCATATTGTTCAGTTAATTTTAGTTGCTCAGTCATGTCTGACTCTTTGCAACCCCATGGACTGTAGCACGCCAGGCCTTGCTGTCCATCACCAACTCCTGGGGTTTACTCAAACTCATGTCAGTTGAGTCACTGATGCCATCCAACCAATTCATCCTGTGTCATCCCCTTCTACTCCCGCCTTCAGTCTTTCCCAGCATCAAGGTCTTATTTAAATCTACACAATTTGATACTTCACTAAACCATATAGGGAAGTATCAAACTGTGTAGATTCAAATAAAATAATAAGAGTCAGGCATAATGATATGCCATTAACAATAAAAATAACTCAGATAAATGCACACAAGTTATTCACAGAAGATAACAACCGTTTATAAAAATAAATGAACTGTAAATTGATTTTTATCACAAATTACCTTTTCATGTTCTTGCATATAGTGGCAACAAGTTGGCTACTTCAAGTGGTGATACTACAGTTAAGTTATGGGACCTGTCTAAAGGTAATTGCATTTTGACCTTCGAGGGACATACCCACGCTGTGTGGTCCTGCACGTGGCACTCCTGTGGTGATTTTGTGGCTTCTTCCTCACTGGATACAACTAGCAAAATCTGGGATGTTAATAGGTAAGAAGTATTTTGAATAATATTAACACACTGTGTTGATAAATATAATTTCTCTCAGTGGGAAATTAAAGAAAATCTGTTAATTCATAAAATTGTAGAATTAGTCTCTGTGACATCCATTTGTAACTCCATTAATTTCTGCTGATATATAATGAGTTCTTTCTAAATATAGGTTCAAGTCCAAGCCTGTGTAATCAGATTAGAATTGCTTCATTGGAAAGCTGTTTGTTTTAAGCAAGATAGAAACAAATACTTCTTTTAGAGTTAGGTTTTCAGTTCTCCTCTCCACCAGTCTGCTGTCTGTCTGGATTATCAAACCAACAATTTAATAGACATGAAGATGACAGAAATAGTTATGGGCTTTACACTTAATTTTGATACAGCATTTCCAATTTAAATGCTTCTTAGCAATTCACAAATTGTAGGAATGGATACAATTTATTGTATACCAAGTCCTATATAATACTATATGGTTTGAACTTAATTAAAGACAGACCTATTTTCTGCTATCAAAATACCTGTCATCCATGTATTTTTGGATAATTATTCCACCCTATTATGTATACAAATAAGATTTTAAAAAGCTAGTATCAAATACCTTGATTGCTTCAGCTAACTAAGTAATTATATATCATCAGTCTGATTTCTGATCACTTTAACATTTTAATTAATGTCCAGATTACAAATATAAATAATAGTGACTCCTCAAAATTTATGTAACAAATTATCACTGAGCCATTGTAATTCTTTTGTAAGATAAAGATGAACTCATCTTGAAGGTCAGCACTATTGTTTTGGGAGTCACGGGTCAAACCAGTACTTTGAACAAACTTTCCTCATTCTTCCTTGAATTATGGATAATATATTTAGAAGACAGAGAAAGTAAGGTGCTCACAAAAAGGTCAACAGGATTTCTAGGAGGATTTCTTGAAAGGGTTTGCTCTGTTCTGTTTGTAGTTTGATTATCTCTTAAGACCATGTGCCAGTTTTTATGCTATTTTATCTCTGCACCAGACCCACCCTTCTCTATCTTTTTTGTGAGGCTGGAGCTGGACTTTGCAAGCAACATTTAACCTTGCCAACTGACTGTATTGGGCTTTGGTAATAGTGGCTGCTTGTGGGAGACGACAAGGCTAGAGGTGGGCGGGCGGGGGGTGGGGGGCTTCTTTTCCCTCTCTCCTTCCTGAGGGCTTCGTCTGGACTTGCAGTTTCAGTGAGCATCACCCCAGCAGTTCTTTACCTCAGCAACATCACAGCAGCTGAATCCAGTTGACAGTTTTTCCAGTGTTTGCAGACATAGCTGTATCATGCCATCCATCAAAGACATTAACTCCAGCAAACAGTTGCCCCCTTCTCAGAGGTCTGTGTTCCCAGATCTGCCTGGCCTCTTTCCAAGATGAGGGATATCAATACCAGCAGTCTCAGGTCTGTGGTGGCCCCACCAAGGTTATAATAATTCCACCTCAATCCCTTTGTGCATTCAGTCCTAAAAGTGGTAGCTCTTTCGTTCAGGGCTTTTTCCATGATACCTTCATGTTCTTGTTTTCCCTTTATAATTATCTAGCTAACAACTTGATGCACAGTTAACAATCCCTTATATTAAATTCTTATTGTTAAAATGTTAAGTGCAAGTTCGGTCTCCCATCTGATTTTGACAGTTACTGTGCATTGATGCATACATAGCATAATCCACTTGAGTTACAAAGATATAGCTAAATGATGTTTGACATATTCTGAATGAGAAAGCATAGCTCTAAATAATAGGTTTGAAACCTATTTCTGGAGAATTCCATGGACAGAGGAGCCTGGTGGGCTACAGTCCATGGGGTCACAAAGAATTGGACATGACTGAGCAACTAACGCTTTCACTTACTTTCTTTGTAAAGTACTGACAGTTTAAGATATATTTTAATAGTCATGTGCATACCATTTGGTTATCTGGAATAATCAGCCATGTAATTCTTAATTGTATTATGTTTCTATGTTATGCAGGCATATTTCATAAATATTATTATAATAGATTACTGGAATTTTTAAAACCAATTTATTGTGAAGTATGATTGACATACAGAAAGCTTGCATATTTAGCATAAACCACATGATGAGTTTGAAATATATACCTGTGAAACCATTACAATCAATGCGTAAATGTATCTCTTGCCTCTAAAAGTTTCCTCCTGCCCTCTTTATTATTATTATTTTTATAAGAGCACTTAATATAATAACTAACCTGTTAGCAAAATTTTAACTATCCTAACATTGCTCTTACCCATAGGTATTGTGTTGTACATTAGATCACTAGGACTTACTCATATAGGTAAAATTTTAATGCTGTTCTCTAATTTTAATTTTTTATTACTTTTGGCTTAGTCGAAGGTGTTTATGAAAGACTGCAGTCCATTCTAAAATGTATCTTTAAATGTATTAATCACTCAGAGTGCTTAAATCAAACTGTATTAAGGTGAGAACAACAATAAAGTGACTGCCAGTGGACTCATCTCTACTCAGAATGATTTCAAACACTTTGACTTTGACAGCTTTTCTCCACGACCCTGATATCCAAATACTGTCTTCCAGTGGAGACTCAGTAGATGTTGATATAGCAGATCAAAATTGCTACTGATTGATGCCAAAAATTATTTGCATTTCAAATTTCCCATCAATGTCAAGAGCTCACCTTCATCATCAAAGACAAAGAATTTATACCAGTTTTGAAGCTGAGATAGTGGATAAATATTGACAAATAAGGGAGAGACTGATTGTTTCTTTGGTGGCTATTGATAGATTTTTCAGCGCTGTAATCAGAGCCCTGAACTGTAATTTACGATTGCTCATGGATCCATACTGTGTAAATATGTCTAAAACTAGTGTCTTGCTTAAAATTTTGTAGGTCATTGTTAACGGCTTAGTGACTTTAAGGATAGAGGTGACTTGCTTTGGTAAGATGATGGTAGTAGAAGCTGTGCTGTGCTGGGTCGTATACTCTTATAGTGATGCCGCATAGTTTTTAATTAAAAAATATTGATAGACTCTGTGGTTCACCAGGAAAGAATTTAGAATATATCCTCACATTCACAGTCTGTCCTTTCCTTTGAAGCCCTGGCTCAGTCTTGAATTCATCTGTTAGTTGCTATGTCATTCCTTTTCCTGCAACTCTTCCTGAATTAGATATTACCTGCTAAGACCATCTAATTAGCTCCTCACCAGAAAGTTGTATCCCTGGAAATCATAATTAATGTAAAAAATCCAGATCAAGATCCCTGTTAACCAAACACTAATAAGAATCTCTGAACAATAGTACCCTGTCATTCTTAGTCTGGACACACACTCTACAAAGTTTCTATGAACAACTAAAAATAGCAATTCAATGATCTTTTGAATGATCACTTATAAAATGTAGAATTTTATGTTTTATTTTGTAGTCATTTATTACTAACTTAATTTTCATACATATGCTTTAAAAATCAGTCTTAAAGCATGCATGTGCCCTTGAACACACACACACACACACACACACACACACACACACACACACACACACACACACACACACACACACACACACACACACACACACACACACACACACACACACACACACACACACATACCCCCCCCCCCACTGTATCTTAAATGCAGAATGCTTGACACATGGTGATTGTGTTGCATAAATGATAAAGGGAAAATCAATATATACACATGAAGAAAGTGCTTTCCTTGCTTCCATCCACAAATTATGATTCATGATTGTGTTATTCTATATGAATATTCAAAGTGATGAATATTAGATAGGAAACTCAGAGAATGTCTCAGTTGACTATAAAAATTGTGTTTCTTTAAAGTGTGAGATTACCATTAAACTTTTGTGAAATGAATTACCAGTGTAGGACTGTATTTTAGACATTAGAAGATCCTAAGACTCCATTACGGCCCTCAGTGAGATTAAAAATAATTTAAAAATGCAGCAGTTTTATAACAGAAAATATGCAGTACATCTTCAATTCATAATATCAGAGAAGAAATTCTGATTGGTCCTGGGTGCTTTTCTTCCCAAAATAGTTGGGTGTTTGACTGACTGTCTACATGACACTATATCTCTGATGTTTGGAACTCAGACCACATGCCTGTACTTAGTTGTAGCTTAAAAGGAAAGGATTTGAAACAAGCAGAATGTTACGGGGTGTAGCTGCCCCGTTGCTTAAAACAGTATTGCACAGGCTAGAGTAGAGTGGTTTGTAACAGGGCTGGAAGGAAACAGATTGCTTTGTAAAATTCAACTTCTGGACCCTAAACAATGGGAAATAAATCTGCTGCCCTTATATCTAAGGGTATTGGTTCAGATGACTTCAAGATTATGTTTAGGAGAGAAAAATAAATCAGGTTTGAGCCTGTGATGGGAACAGTGAGAGAAATAAGAATAGATTTGGAAGGTAAAGTCACTAGAAATTGCTGAGACATTTATGAGTCATGCGAGAAAGAGAAAACAAATCACCTGATACATATTGAGACACCTGATGGGTGTAAAGCATATTCTCTTTATACTAGAGCACTAATGGGAACTTTATAAAAGGCTTTTCCAGCCAGATTCATCAGCTGGCATTCTAGAAAATGCTGTAGATTGAGGGAAGTTGTCTTGTTCATCTAACAGGTGATGCCTACAGACGAAAATTTAATGTTCCTTCCTGCCCACCTGCATTGCTTCCTTCTTAATTGAAAAAATCATTGAGCAATATAGCCCCCAGGCTGGATGAGAGAAGCAGAATGATTTATATAAAGGAAACAGTTAACTTTAAGAAAAAGGAAATGTGAAATACTAAGATTCTCATATGATAAGTCATCTTCTTTTAATAGCATGTACTGTTACTTTTTTGGTAAAATGATGTGCCAATGTGAACTCTAAATTGGGAGAAATTTATTTCTTTAAAAATTAATAATGATGAGATAGCACCACATAAGTTACAAAATGGAGTTTAGTGTTTGTATTTTATTAATAATATGCATCCTGTTCTTTATGATACATATGCTAAGTTGACTATATTAGAGATGAAGGGCATATTGCACAACATTAATGGTTTTAAAGCATAATAATGCAAGGAGAATATTGAGATTCAAGGGCATGTATTATTGGTACATTAATACCTGTCTTGCATTATAAAACCTCCCAGCTTGCCGCCTTATACTTGTGAAGGAACCCTAGGTATATGTTAATAGATTGCTAAAGCAGTACTTGAAACATAATTAGGTTACATTAAAGGAAATGGTGACATTCTAAAATTGACCTCTTGTGATCAATTTATCCTGTTCCACAGATAATAAATCAATTATTACCTCTTGGATTTTCATTTATATTCAAATGAATGATTCCCTCTTGAAATACATACTTTGAGCGATAGCTAAGTATTATTGAATATAAATACATAAATAAGTCCATAAATAAGAAAAAGAAAATAGCATATTATTTTCACTGTCATGCTCCCTCTAAAACAGTGCATAATTAATAAGCACTATCAAAGAAATATCTACTTATGAAGAAAAGTATATTAAGGCTTAAGTTCTAGGTTTCATTTAGCAAGTTAAGCATTGATTGAATATAAAGAAGCTGTCTCACAACCAGTGTTGGCTTTTTGTGTATGCGTGAAGAATGCTTCAAGCATCAGTGTCTACTGCAATAAGCTTGATGTGAGCATTCTTTTACATCAGTATATAGAGGCTTGGCCAATAAAAGAGATAACATTAAGAATTTAACACTTAGCTCTTTGCATTTATAAAACAAACTATTTCATGTAAATGAATTATGTAATCTGTATCTAATTTTCACTAAATAAGGCATACTTTCTCTATGTTATTTCACTAACTGAACCATATATTAGAAACAATTCAGATGCATATAGATGAAACTAAAGGTGTTCTAATAGCAGTGAATATAGGTGTTTTAAAACATGCTCCATTATTACTTTTTTCAGTTCAGTTCAGTCAGTCACTCAGTCGTGTCCGACTCTTTGCGACCCCATGAATCGCAGCACGCCAGGCCTCCCTGTCCATCACCAACTCCCGGAGTTCACTCAAACTCATGTCTATCGAGTCGGTGATGCCATCGAGCCATCTCATCCTCTGTTGTCCCCTTCTCCTCCTGCCCCCAATCCCTCCCAGCATCAGGGTCTTTTCCAACGAGCCTACTCTTTGCATGAGGTGGCCAAAGTACTGGAGTTTCAGCTTCAGCATCCATCCCTCCAATGAACACCGAGGACTGATCTCTTTTAGGATGGACTGATTGGATCTCCTTGCAGTCCAAGGGACTCTCAAGAGTCTTCTCCATCTGTTTGTGTCCTCTTTGATTTCTTTCATCAGTGTTTTATAGTTTTCTATGTATAGGTCTTTTGTTTCTTTAGGTAGATATACTCCTAAGTATTTTATTCTTTTTGTTGCAATGGTGAATGGTATTGTTTCCTTAATTTCTCTTTCTGTTTTTTCATTGTTAGTATATAGGAATGCAAGGGATTTCTGTGTGTTGAGAAATCAAAGAGGACACAAACAGATGGAGAAACATACCGTGTTCATGGATTGGAAGAATCAATATTGTCAAAATGGCTATTCTACCCAAAGCAATCAATAGATTCAGTGCAATCCCTATCAAGCTACCAACGGTATTTTTCACAGAATTAGACCAAAGAATTTCACAATTTGTATGGAAATACAAAAAACCTCGAATAGCCAAAGTAATCTTGAAAAAGAAGAATGGAACTGGAGGAATCAACCTGCCTGACTTCAGACTCTACTACAAAGCCACAGTCATCAAGACAGTGTGGTACTGGCACAAAGACAGAAATATAGACCAATGGAACAGAATAGAAAGCCCAGAGATAAATCCACGAACCTATGGACACCTTATCTTTGACAAAAGAGGCAAGGATATACAATGGAAAAAAGACAACCTCTTTAACAAGTGGTGCTGGGAAAACTGGTCAACCACTTGCAAAAGAATGAAACTAGAACACTTTCTAACACCATACACAAAAATAAACTCAAAATGGATTAAAGATCTAAATGTAAGACCAGAAACTATAAAACTCCTAGAGGAGAACATAGGCAAAACACTCTCCGACATAAATCACAGCAAGATCCTCTATGACCCACCTCCCAGAATATTGGAAATAAAAGCAAAACTAAACAAATGGGACCTAATGAAACTTAAAAGCTTTTGCACTACAAAGGAAACTATAAGTAAGGTGAAAAGACAGCCCTCAGATTGGGAGAAAATAATAGCAAATGAAGAAACAGACAAAGGATTAATCTCAAAAATATACAAGCAACTCCTGCAGCTCAATTCCAGAAAAATAAATGACCCAATCAAAAAATGGGCCAAAGAACTAAACAGACATTTCTCCAAAGAAGACATACAGATGGCTAACAAACACATGAATGGTGCTCAACATCACTCATTATTAGAGAAATGCAAATCAAAACCACAATGAGGTACCATTACACACCAGTCAGGATGGCTGCTATCCAAAAGTCTACAAGCAATAAATGCTGGAGAGGGTGTGGAGAAAAGGGAACCCTCTTACACTGTTGGTGGGAATGCAAACTAGTACAGCCACTATGGAGAACAGTGTGGAGATTTCTTAAAAAACTGGAAATAGAACTGCCATATGACCCAGCAATCCCACTTCTGGGCATACACACTGAGGAAACCAGATCTGAAAGAGACACGTGCACCCCAATGTTCATCGCAGCACTGTTTATAATAGCCAGGACATGGAAGCAACCTAGATGCCCATCAGCAGATGAATGGATAAGGAAGCTGTGGTACATATACACCATGGAATATTACTCAGCCGTTAAAAAGAATTCATTTGAACCAGTCCTAATGAGATGGATGAAACTGGAGCCCCTATACAGAGTGAAGTAAGCCAGAAAGATAAAGAACATTACAGCATACTAACACATATATATGGAATTTAGAAAGATGGTAACGATAACCCTATATGCAAAACGGAAAAAGAGACACAGAAATACAGAACAGACTTTGAAACTCTGTGGGAGAAGTGAGGGTGGAGTTCAAAGAACAGGCATGTTATACTATCTAGGTGAAACGATCACCAGCCAGTGGGATCATGAGAAAGTGCTCCCGGCCCCCTGTGCACTGGGAAGACCCAGAGGAATCAGGTGGAGAGGGAGATGGGAAGGGGGATCGGGATGGGGAATAAGTGTAAATCTATGGCTGATTCATATCAATGTATGACAAAACCCACTGAAATGTTGTGAAGTAATTAGCCTCCAACTAATAAAAAAATTAAAAAAAAAAAAAAGAGTCTTCTCCAACACCACAGTTCAAAAGCATCATTTTTTCGGCACTCAGCTTTCTTCACAGTCTAACTCTCACATCCATACGTGACCACTGGAAAAACCATAGCCTTGACTAGACAGACCTTTGTTGGCAATGTAATGTCTCTGCTTTTTAATATGCTATCTAGGTTGGTCATAACTTTCCTTCCAAGGAGCAAGCGTCTTTTAATTTCATGGCTGCAATCACCATTTGCAATGATTTTGGAGCCCCCCAAAATAAAGTCAACCACTGTTTCACCATCCATTTCCCATGAAGTGATGGGACCAGATGCCATAATCTTAGTTTTCTGAATGTTGAGCTTTAAGCCAGCTTTCTTTTTTTTCTTTTTTTTTCAGGCCTCCAACCCCTTTAATGTCCAGTCTCCCAACCTATTTGATATTGGCCCCAGCCCCCATTTTCCCACCAAAGCCCAAGGGAATGGTGTCCTGGGAGCCAGGGAAGGAAGGGAGTGGGTGCAGCCTGCAGGTCTTTAGCTGGCTTCTCCTGGTTCTAGGTCGGGGTCGGGGGACCCCACGCACTCCTTGCTGAGCCGCACAATTTCCTGGGACAGAACTTCCATGTCCTTGTGCAAATGCATATTCTTGGTCAACTGCTCTTCCAGCATGTTCTGTAGCTTCTTGTTCATCTCCCGAAGGTTCTCATCACCTGGCTTCACTAGGTCTCTCAGGACGCTGCCCAGCCCGCTGCGGTCTGTGTGGCCTGCTGCCACAGATACATCAATCCGGCTGTCCATGACGTAGGTCTCAATGATGGCACTCTTCCGGCAGAGGTCCTCTGCCATGGATGCACTGCTCACCTCCAGGTGCTTCACCTTCTCCTCCAGCATCCATTTCTCCTGCTGCATCTCTGCCAGGCGCTGAAAGAGCTCAGCCACTTCCTCATCTGACAGCTCTGCTGGCCGGGGGGGCTGGGCCTGAGGGCTGCTGGATAAGGACCTCGCTGGAACAGTTGAGCTCTCCTTCTCCCGCAAGATCTCGCGGTAGCTGAAGGAGGAGACGCTACTGCTGTCCCCAGTCTGGGTCCGGCTTGGTGAGTTCATCTCTGAGAGAACCAACTCCTCGAGCCCTGAGCGGCTCTTGCTGTTTGTGAGGATGTCTTGCAGCCGCTCCTGCAGCTTATCTGCCCGTTTCCGCTCTAGGTGCAGCTGCCGTTTGAGGTCCTTGAGCGCAGCACTGCCCTTCTTTTCCAGGATTCGCTGCCCATCCACTGTGTCCTTTACTTCCTGCTTCAGGCTGTTGATGGTCTTCAGGTGACAGTCCCGCTCCTCCTGGGCCTGTCGGAGCTGCTCCTGCACACCCTGTAGCTCCTCCTCCTTGCTCTTCAGCTCACTGGCGTGCTGCTCCCGACACTGCCTGAGGGCTTCCTCTTGTTCCTGCTGCTGCTGCTGCTGCAGAGATTCCTCAGCCTCCTTCAAGCGCCGTTCAAACCAGCCCTTGGCTCCATCCATAGAGTGTACCTGAGCTTGAAGTTCTTCTACCGTCTGCTGAAGAGTCTCCAGTTCCCGCGTTCGAGCCTTCTCCTCACGGATCTGCCCACGCAGCTCCTCCTCCTGCCGCTTCTTGTCTTCGTGCAGCTCACGGAGCTCACGCTCGTAGCGGGCCCGCACTCCCAGCACCTCCTTCTCATGCCGTAGTCGCACTGCTCCCAGCTCTTCCTTGTGCTGGGATTTCTCCTGCAGTGTCTCCATGGCCAGCTCATCCAACATGGCCTTCCGCTTCTCAGCACTCTTCCGAGCCTCCTGTAGTTCCTGGATCAATTGCTCCTTCTCCTGCCCAAGTTCCTGGAGTTGTTCCAGCAGCCGACTATTGGCCCGCGATGACTCCTGGAGCTGGCAGTTCAGGTCATCTTTCTGTCCCATGAGGTCCTCATACTGAGTCTGCCGCTGCTGCAACTCAGCTGTCAGTCCAGCAGTTTGTTCCCGGAGCATATTCAGTTCTTGGGTCTTTGCTGTTTGGATCTGCTCCAGGGCAGCCAGGCTAGTTCTCAGAGCATTATTCTCAGTCAAAAGTCCTTCCACTTGTTCCTGCGCATCTGCACTCTGAAGGGACACCTGATCCTGTAGGGCTCGCAGAGCTGCTGCATGCTCCAGGCGCTCCCCTTGCCGCTGATCTCTCAGCTCTGCCAAGCTCTGATTGGCAGCCTCGAGTTCCTGCTGCAGCTTTTGAGTTCGAGCCAACTGGGCTTTGAGATCAGCCTCCTTCCGCTGTTGTAACTCCTCAATCTTGTTCCGGCTGTCATTGAATAGTGTCTCCTTTTCTGTCTGCAGACGGCAAAAACTTTCTTGTTTCTTTTTCAGTTTCTCGGAGAGCTTAGCAAGTTCTTCCTGCAGCCTGGATGTTTCAGCCTGCTTCAAGGTCTCCAAGCCTTGCAGTTGCTCCCAGAGCAATCTCTTTTCTTCCTTCTCCATTTCCCATTTCAGCTCCACTTCTGCCAATGGCATGGGGGCCATGATAGGGGAAGTTGAGACCCCTGGGGGGTCCCCTTCACCCTCACAGGCAGCTGGGGACCTGCCAGCCTCTTTCCCATAGCGCTCCTGCAGGGCTGCCACGTTCTTCTGCAAGGCTGTGTTCTCCGCCTGCAGTCTCAGTAGCTCCCCATCCACAAGGCTCCCAGCTTGGGCAGCCCCTGCCCTGGCAGCCCCAGCCTTCAGTTGCTGGTTCTCCCGCTCCAGCTGTTCCATCTGGCTGCAGAGCTTGCTGAACTCGGCCATAAGCGTGCTGTTCTGCAAGCGGAAGTCCTCCTCCTGGCTATGCAGCTTTGCCTGAAGCATCTCATTTTCACTCAGCAGCCCCTCGACTTCCTGAGCTTTCTTGCTCTTGCTCAGTGCCTTCTGAGCTTTGCTGAACTCCTTATCCAGGTAGGCAACCTTCTGTCGAAGACTGGTGAGTTCAACACCATTCTTGCGTAGTTCATCTGAAAGCTGGTAGTTGTTTGTCCGGAGTTCTAGTAGCTGAGCCTGCATCCGCTGAAACTCCTCTTCAGACAGAGCTTGCGCCATGTTCCTCCCCCCACCCCCCCCAAGCCAGCTTTCATTACTGTATTAGCACCAATCAAAGCAAACACTTTGACATATCAAAGATGCAGCCCTGCTTCTCGACTCCCTCCCAAATGAATCTGGTCAATAAATGAATCTTCATCCTCCTCAGTAATAATGAAAAGAGTTTGCTGTATTTTTTCATCCATATATGTTAAAAGATATATGGGCATAGTACACATGGGTTAAAAAAATCACACAGTTTTATATTTAAGGTTTGATCATATCATATATATAGTACACTTATGCATGTTTGTGTATATCTGAATGTTGATGTATATACACATGCTAGTATTAAAGCAGTGTATTCAGATGTTCAGCTCTTAATTTTAGACTACTGTAAATATTTTACTATCTCAAATATTCTAAATAACATCTAATCAAAGTGTGAAAGTGTTAGTCACTTAGTCATGTCCGACTCTTTGTGACCCCATGAACTGTACCCTGCCAGGCTCCACTCTCCATGGAATTCTCCAGGCAAGAATACTGGAGTGGGTTGCCATTTCCTTCTCAAGGGGACAATTTCCTGACCCAGGAATCGAACCCAGGTCTCCTGCATTGCTGGCGGATTATTTACCATGTAAGCCACCTGGGAAGCCCCTAATCAAAGTTGTTTATTTATTTATTTACTGACTGATTTACTTATTCTTTCTCTATGATTCCAAACCCTAATTTGTTTCAAAACCATTTATTTGAGACAGCAAAAAACTATTACCATGCCTCTGAAACATTGTTTTAGAATTTGTGGAAATGGTTTTTATTTAAAGAAAACTCAAGATTTGATTCAGTTGTTATTGAAATAAATTGAATGCCCAAGTACATCAAATCAAAAGATGTAAACTGTTTGATATAAAAATAGAAAGTCATAAAAGGTTCAGTTCAGTTGCTCAGTCGTGTCCGACTGTTTGTGACCCCATGAGTCGCAGCACGCTCCCTGTCCATCACCAACTCCTGGAGCTTACTCAAACTCATGCCCATCGAGTTGGTGATGCCATCCAGCCATCTCGTCCTCTGTTGTCCCCTTCTCCCCCTGCCCCCAATCCCTCCCATAAAAGTCTAGGTAGAACTAAAACACTTTCTTATATACACAGTGTTGCTTAAATGGGAAATACTTTTTATTTAGATAATGAAATTGAATTTGTTCTGTTAAATAAAACACTAGAGACATTTTTTCATAGAAATGTTAAATATTGTTTCTTCATAGTACCTAGCATGAGTTTGTACAAAATTCTATCACGTATCCGTGAGAGCAGAACTTGTTAGTGGTGTGTGTCCTGTGTAGGGAGTGAACCAGATCTTCATTAGTCAGGGAACATGAAAAGTTTGTTCCTTGGTCTGGCCTTCATTCAGTTCCTTCTTAACCTAGAATGGATCCTGCGGGAAGCATTGCCTCTAGCAGGATTCCATCTGCTAGAAAAGTCATCCCTTCTGATTTGGCCCATAACTCAGACATTTAAAAATTAATGATACCTAATGAGTTAAATATAGTTATTGTGTGTGTTATCATTTGAATATATGTCCTATTAAAATTTTCTTACTCATAAATTTAAGACTTTAAGTTATGGTTGGAAATTCATGGTGATTATTTAAATATGCATTCTAAGAAGTACAGTGTTTCAGCCTAGAAACACAAAACATACCTTTATATGAAGCCATGACTACTATAAAAAAGTGAATTAATGATATTTTTCTCTTGATTATACTTGGTCCAATGTCTGACAAGTTTATAAAAGTATCTGATGTTTCTAGTTTTAGTGGTGTTATGTAAGTCATTTCATTGTCTAGTTCTCTAGTTACCATTGACAAATTAAATGCCCTTTTTAGAGGATATTAATGTCAGTATCTCGAGAATAAATTTTACTGTGAACTTGGCTTCATTAGTACACAAATATAAATTAATATATCATATGTATATGCAAAACTGTAGCAATAAATTATGTATCTACACCTCAAAGTTACTGCCTAGATACTTAATATTCATTATATGAAATGTAAATATCTTATACAACTAACATTAGCAAGCAAATGTGTGGTGATTATTTATGTAGCCCTCTATTCTTTGCTCTCATTTACTGTTAATCATATCAAAGGAGACTATGACATCTTATACTTGAGGCTTTCAGTGGTATTGCAACAATAAATTAGTTCTTAATTATCTGAATTATCATGACTCTTACTCAGTTTAGTTCAGTCACTCAGTCGTATCCGACCCTTTGCAACCCCATGGACTGTAGCATGCCAGGCTTCCCTGTCCATCACCAACGCCTGGAGCCTACTCAAACTCACGTCCATTGTGCCAGTGATGCCATCCAACCATCTCATCCTCTGTCATCCCCTTCTCCTCCCACCTTCAGTCTTTACTGGCGTCAGGGTCTTTTCTAATGAGTCAGTTCTTCGCATCAGGTGGCCAAAGTATTGGAGTTTCAGCTTCAGCATCAGTCCTTCCAAAGAATATTGAGGACTGATTTACTTTAGGATGGACTGGATTGATCTCCTTGCAGTCTAAAGGTCTCTCAAGAGTCTTCTCCAACACCCCAGTTCAAAAGCATCAATTCTGCAGTGCTCAGCTGTCTTTATGGTCCAACTCTCACATCCATACATGACTACTGGAAAAACCATAACTTTGACTAAACAGACTTTTGTTAGTAATGTCTCTGCTCTTTAATATGCTTTCTAGGTTGGTCATAGCTTTTCTTCCAAGGAGCAAGTATCTTTTAATTTCATGGCTGCAGTCACCATCTGCAGTGATTTTGGAGCACCCCCCCCCAAAATATAGTCTTTCACCTTTTCCATTGTTTACTCATCTATTTGCTATGAAGTGATGGGATCAGATGCCATGATCTTAGTTTTCTGAATGTTGGATTTTAAGCCAACTTTTTCACTCTCCTCTTTCACTTTGCTCAAGAGGCTCTTTAGTTCTTCTTCGGTTTCTGTCATAAGGGTGGTGTCATCTGCATATCTGAGGTTATTGATATTTTTCCTGGCAATCTTGATTCCAGGTGGTGCTTCATCCAGCCTGGCATTTCGCATTATGTACTCTGCATATAAGTTAAGTAAGCAGGGTGACAGTATACAGCTTTGATGTACTCCTTTCCCGGTTTGGAACCAGTCTGTTGTTCCATGTCCAGTTTTAACTGTTGCTTCGTGACCTGCATACAGACTTCTCAGGAGACAGGTCAGGTGGTCTGGTATTCCCATCTCTTTAAGAATTCCCTATGATTATAGAGTGGCAGGGACAAATAGATTCAAGGGTTTAGATCTGATAGACAGAATGCCTGAAGAACTATGGGCCTAGGTTCGTGGCATTGTACAGGATGCAGTGATCAAGACTGTTCCCAAGAAAAAGACTATGTGCAATGCAAAAAGGCAAAATGGTTGTCTGAGGAGGCCTTACAAATAGCTGAGAAAAGAAGAGATGCAAAAGGCAAAGGAAAAAAGGAAAGATATACCCATTTCAATGCAATATTCCAAAGAATATCAAGGAGAGATAAGAAAGCCTTCCTCAGCAATCAATGCAAAGAAATAGAGGAAAATAATAGACTGGGAAAGACTAGAGATCTCTTCAAGAAAATTAGAGATACCAAGGGAATATTTCATGCAAATATGAGCACAATAGAGGACAGAAATGGTATGGACCTGACAGAAGCAGAAGATATTAAGAGGTGGCAAGTATACACAGAGGAACTATACAAAAAAGATCTTCATGACCCAGATAACCATGATGGTGTGGTCACTCACCTAGAGCCAGACATTTTGGACTGTGAAGCCAAGTGGGCCTTAGGAAGCATCACTACAAACAAAGCTAGTGGAGGTGATAGAATTACAGTTGAGCTATTTCAAATCCTAAAAGATGATGCTGTGAAAGTCCTGCACTCAATATGCCAGCAAATCTGGAAAACTCAGTAGTGGCCACAGGACTGGAAAAGGTCAGTTTTCATTCCAATGCCAAAGAACGTTCAAACTACTGAACCATTGCACTCATCTCACAAAACTAGCAATGTAATGCTCAAAATTCTCCAAGCCAGGCTTCGACAGTACATGACACTTACTACCTGTGTTAATATTCCTCTCACTAAAATCATTGTAAGAACCCAGTACCCAAACTGGAATAGATTGTTCATCTTCCCTTCAGAGGCTATTGGGTTTAATCCCATATGACTGACAGCCTTGTTTATTTGGATCATCACAATAAAATGAGCCATTATGTTCTAGTTATTGTCCATATATCCACTAATCAGCCTTGATCTCTCATCACCTCTGATTTCCCTTCCACTGTATGCTTTGGAATCCAGTGCCTGACATTAGCAAAATATCTTGTATAGTCCATCTCTTCATTGTACTCTATATTTTTTTACTTAAACTTGTCTCCCTTGAGGAGATGAAGTGCCTTTTCCAATAGAGCCTATAACTAATTCCCCTTAATTTTTTTTCCAAAAAATGTATAACATAATAAATTGCAATCATTATACCCTGTCTTTGAGGTATAAACACATAAAATGTGTTTGAGATTTTTTTTGTTGCATTTACTGATTTAGCTGGGGGCCACAAATTTCCCCCATCACTGAACCTGAAAGTTTGTTCACTAATGTAGTTCCTAGTACTCAAACTAGGAGCTCAGACTAGAGTTTGGAACATACTGGGAAAGTAATATATATATTTTAAATTGACGGTTCAATTCCCTCCATGCTCTTCATTGTCACTTCTAGACTGCTTTCTTTCTTCCCACCTCATCGCAAACCACAAAAACACATTCTTTGAGACCAAACCATTAGCCACTCGTTCATTGTCTTGTCATATACTGACTTCCTGGTCTTATCTGTCAGGTTTTACATGATTTATCACATGGCTTACTGGGTTCACTGAATGCAGCATCACTATCCAAGCAGAAAATTTGTGTGAACTTCTTGGACTTCCAATTTCTTTACCTCTGTACTTACAACAACTTTCAAATCTCAGTTTCAGGTTTTCTGCACTGTAAGCACCTTTCCCTCCTTTCCCTGGCTTACATCCTTTGAGACCACTTGCTCCAACAATTCTGTGTTTCCAGTAGTATTGATAGTTCATTGTCTCCACTATTTTTTCTCTAGTGCTGATAACAGCCTTCCAGTTTCTCCCTTCTCATCCAGATTGAAATCCAAAGACCATCATAGTGGTCTGTCTTTCCCACACAGCTTCAGATCCCTTAGTCCTCTCTTCCTCTACATTTCTTGCCTGTCAATACCCCAACTCTATTTAAACCAAATTTCCTCACCACTTGCTGCCTGTACCTGGTCAGTTGAACATGGACAGGAAACATACACACACACCCCCCGGAACTGTGATGATTGATCTCACTTTATAACTTCAGCTCACAAGTTGAATCCTACTGCATTTCCTTCATCAATTAACTATCTACCATACAAAATGAATATTTCATTTCCTTTCTGCTCTCTTTTTAAATTCGTAATACCTCACTTTACTCCTCCCCCCGCCCCAAGTTCAAACCTCTTGTTCTAACTTCTGCTTGCTACTGTTCCATTGACCAAAGCAAGTCACATGGCCAAGACCAGGACCGGGGTAAGAAGTGACTACCTAAAAGTGTTCATTTAAGGAGAGGAATAAATGGCAACCGTTTTTCAAAAAATATACCCTCTTTCTAACCCTTTTCCCATCTTATAGTGAACATCGCTCATACGTGTCCGACTCATTGTGACCCCATGGACTGTAGCCTGTCAGCCTCCTCTGTCCATGGAATTCTCCAGGCCAGAATACTGGAGTGGGTAGTCGTTCCCTTCTCCAGGTAATCTTCCCAACCCAGAAATCGAACCCAGGTCTCCTGCACTGCAGATGGATTCTTTACCAACTGAGCCATCAGGGAAGCCCTGCTCCTCTTATAATCATCTTCCAAATGTGACTGTAGTATTAAAATTGTATTTTAACCATATTATAGATTTCATACTTCTTTGGTTGACCTAGGTATATATAGACTTTTAGGATCATCTCTAGACTAAAATGGAGTCTGATTTCTTGTCTCAATACTTAAAATAGATTGTTGGATAAATTCTGATAAATAGGTTATTGGAGTAATTTTAGGCTATCAGTACGTCTCTGCTCAGTATACTTTAGATGATCCCTACTACTCCTTTATACCTTTTTTATTTTGAATTATTTTAATTGCCTAAAATAAATGTAAACAGTTTTCATGTACTCTTCACCCAGATTCCCCCAGTGATAATATCTTACTGTTACATATTATCAAAACTAGGTAACTGACATTGATACAATATTATTAATGCAAGCATGGACCTTAGTCTAATTCGCCAGTTTCTCCATACATGTGTGTGTGTGTAGTTTCATGAAATTTTATCACACATGTAAATTAGAGCAACCAATGTAACCTTATATAATCAGGATGTGGACTATTCCATCACTGTACAAAAACTCTGTCACGTGACCTTAATGGTCACACTCTTCCTCTAGCCCTAATCCTTCAACACCCTCAACCTGCTCTGGTTTCCATTACTATAATGTTGATTCAAAATTGTTATATAAATTGAACCATACAGTATGTGAGCATCTGAAGTCGGCTCCTTTTCAGTGAAATTGAGATTCACTTAACTGTCTTGGATATCAATAGTTAATCCTTTTTTATTGTTAAATAAAAGTTGCTTAAGTATAGCAGTTGGCTTTTATATTTGTTCCTCAAAGGATGTTTCATTTGTTTCTATTTGGGGAATAGTACAAATAAAGCTGCAGTGAATGTTCCTGTGTAGGTTTCTGTGTGGGGCTTCCCAGGTGGCACTTGTGGTAAAGAACCCACCTGCCAATACAGGATACAAGAGACATGAGTTTGATCCCTGGGTCAGGAAATCCCCCTGGGTGGAGGTGGAATGGCAGCCCACTCCAGTATTCTTGCCTGGAGAATCCCACGGACAGAGGAGCCTGGTGGGCTACAGTCCATGGGGTTGCAAAGAGTCGGACATGACCGAAACGATTAGCACACACACACAGGTCTTCATTTCTTTGGAATTTATGCCTGAGAGTACAATTGTTGGGTTGTGTGGTAAGTGTACTCTTAGCTTTATTAAAAACTGCCAAACTGTTTTCCAGTGTAATGATACTACTTTTACATTACTATCACAATACATGAGAAATCCAATTTTTCCACATGCTCATCAGAATTTGATATTATTAGTAGTTTTTATTATCTTAGCTATTCTAATAGGTGTATGGCAGCATCTTATCATGGTCTTAATTTGCATTTCTCTCATGGCTAATGATGTTGAACATATTTTCATGTTCAGTTGACCCTTGAACTACTTAGAGGTTAGGGACACTGGCCTCTGCTCAGTCAAAAATCTGTGTAAAACTTTAATCAGTCCTCCAAATCCACAATTTAACCAGCTGTGAATTTGGTAGTACTGTAGCAGATCTTTACTGAACAAAATCCATGTGCAAGTAGACCTGCACAATTCAAACCTGTGTTTTTAAAGGGTCAGCTGTAGTTATTTGCCACCCATGAAGTATTTGTTCATGCTCTGACTCAGTTTCTAATTGGATTGTTTTCTTACTGTGGATTTTCTATTGAAAGGTTTTTTTTTTTTTTTAATTTATTTTGGATGCACATCCTTTGTCAGAGAGTTTTGTGTAAGCTGCGGGATCACTGATGAAAATCAACAAATAAAAAAACAAAATATTTGATTTTTAGAAAAAGTACAAGAGTAATTTAGTGGAGGAAAGTGAAAAATCAGTTGACTATATTTAATTGAGTTCATTTATGGATTCTCTATTCCAC
Source organism: Cervus canadensis (assembly GCF_019320065.1). Taxonomy (NCBI): domain Eukaryota; kingdom Metazoa; phylum Chordata; class Mammalia; order Artiodactyla; family Cervidae; genus Cervus; species Cervus canadensis. The sequence continues at coordinate 32,589,905 of NC_057409.1, read as the reverse complement.
TGATATATGCATTTATTATTTCTTTAATACCATACAGTCTAGCTTACTCTAGTAAGTCTTAAAATCAGATAGTGTGACTTCTTCAGTTTTTGTTTCTTTTCTTTTAAATTTTGTTGAGACAGTCTAACTTTGTTCTCTAAAACCTATCTAAAATCATTTAATCCTGATTTTCCTGGCCATTAAATTTCATGTTCTTTTTCTACTTAATATCTCTTTTTTTTCCCCAACCCTCACTAGTGTCTTATTGCTTATTGTTTTATTTTTTCATGCTCCTCCTCAGAATTAAATCCCCTCTAAATTCTCTTCCAGTAATCCACATTTTATTTCCTTCTATAATTAAGTGGGAGACTGTGCCCTTCTAAGAAGCCTCTCTGCCTCACCCTCAGTCTCTGATGGATACCCTCTTCTTTCCTAATCATTGTTTTCTTGTTAAAGTCAGATTGTGAGTTTTAAGTCCTTAATCATGCACACACAAACATGAATAAACTCCTCCACATATACTTTAAGATCCACATATAATTTAAAAATTAATAACAATGAACAATATGTATAAGAAAGCCCATTAAGATTCAGTTTTTGTATATGAAAATCCCTTTGATGCTTTCTCTTTACTTATACTTTAGAATATAAAATTCTTTTAAAAATTCTGTCTTTCTCTGTTTTTCCCTTTTCTCTTTGCCCTTTATCCTCCTTTTTGGTGTAGTGCCTAAGGCACATGCTGCTTCATTCTGTTAGGTAATCCAGCACTGGCTTTTCTCAATAATTTGTTCTGTCATAAAGCATTCATGTTTCTGCTCTAATTCTCTTATTTTTGTTGTCATTCTACCACATCACAATCTCTGATTTTCTCTACCCTTTAAAATATTCTGTGAATGGCAGATTATCCCACCTTTGACCTCATATTTTTTCTTATAATCCATTCTTAAATCTTCACTCCTTTTAAAGTAAGCTTTACTTCCTGAACTTTCCCATGTATTTCTGTCTTAGTTTCCCATGTATTGCAAACAGTTAAATGGCTCCTCCAATTCTCTTTCCTTGACAGATATGTAACTTCTGTACCTGAACTTGAATAAATGATTCCATATGATTTTTTTTCATCCACTGTCTTCAGCAATAGGATCCCTCTGACCTTGTCTTCAGAAAGCCATGTTGACTGGGAACTAAGGAAATCTGAGTACTTGATACGTTCTCTCTTCAGATAACTAACATCTGCAGGATAGAATGATGAAAAAGTTCAAACTCTATGAAAATAGTATCTAAAAACATTTTATAGGTGGCAGGATCACACTAAATTATCAAATTCCTTTTTTTTTTTTCAAATTCCTTTTTAATGTACAATTTTTTTTCATACAATAGTGCAGATGAGTTAAATCCAGTACTCTAATGAGTTAAAAACGCTTTTGACAAAATGATCACCATCCTTAACTTTCAGTATATATTTGTTTGCACTACGAGGTCTTTGGTATTCAGACTTTTTTGTCAGAGCAAATAAGGATCAACTGTAGGATTGAATGAATATTGTCACTGAATATTTAACTCCAAATATTATTTTACGATGCCTGGTGGTTTAGATGCTAAGTCATGTCCAACTCTTGTGACCCCATGGACTGTAGTCTGCCAGGCTCCTCTGTCCATGGGATTCTCCAGACAAAAATGCTGGAGTGGGTTGCCATTTCCTTCTCAAGAGGATCTTGCTGACTCAGGGATCGAACCTGGGTCTCCTGCATTGCAGGCAGATCCTTTACTGACTTAGCTATGAGGGAAGCCCTACCATACCTACATGTGACCTTTATTTTGACTGTACGATGAGGTGTATGAAAGCAGGTTTGAATCTGACAAAATTAAAGATACACAAATCTATGTACAGAGATGCCTCTGCTCCTATATTCAGGTGAAATGTCATGCAGCACATTCAGGTTATTTTTTAAAATTAACATTAATTAAGATGATTTTTTTCTCTTCATTTAGCACATCTTTAATGTATAGCACTCAGTCACTGAGTACATGCCTTACTTATGTGAACAAAATGTAACCTTTATTCAGATAACACAAAAATATAAAATGTTGGCTCAGAAGTAACAGATATATTTCACTGATATGAATTGGCACTTATTTCTTTTTTTTAAAAATTTTATTAATTATTACCAGAGTGGTTTTTTTTTCATTTATTTTTATTAGTTGGAGGCTAATTACTTTACAATATTGTAGTGGTTTTTGCCATACACTGACATGAATCAGCCATGGATTTACATGTGTTCCCCATCCCGATCCCCCCTCCCACCTCCCTCCCCACCCCATCTCTCTGGGTCTTCCCAGTGCACCAGCCCCGAGCACTTGTCTCATGCATCCAACCTGGGCTGGTGATCTGTTTCACCCTTGATAATATACATGTTTCGATGCTGTTCTCTCGAAACATCCCACCCTCGCCTTCTTATTTCTTATTCATGAGTTCTACAGCGTAAGCAGAGATTCACCTGAATCTTAAATTGTTGTTGTTGTCCAGTAGACTCTTTGTGTCCGACTTTTGTCCTAGTTGTGTCCCACTCTTTGTGACCCCATGAACTGCAGCAACCGGGCTTCCCTGTCCTTCATCATCTCCCAGAGTTTGCTCAAACTCATGTTCATTGAGTCCGTGATACCGCCCAACCATCTCATCCTCTGTTGCTCTCTTCTCCTCCTGCCTTTCTTCTTTCCCAGCATCAGGCTCTTTTCCAATGAGTTGGCTCTTCACATCAAGTGGCCAAAGTATTGAAGCTTCAGCATCAGTCCTTCCGGTGAATATTTTCAGGACTGATTTCCTCTCGAATTGACTGGTTTGATCTCCTTGCTTTCCAAAGGACTCTCAAAAGTTTTCTTCAGCATCACACTTCAACAGCATCAATTCTTCAGTCCTCAGCCTTCTTTATGATACAACTGTTACATCTGTACATGATGACTGGAACAACCATAGCTTTGACTAGACCTTTGCCCACAAAGTAATATCTCTGCTTTTTAATATGCTGTCTAGGTTGATAATAGCTTTTCTTCCAAGGAACAAGCATCATTTAATTTCATGGCTACAGTTAACATCTGCAGTCATTTTGGAGCCCAAGGTAATAAAGTCTGTGAGTCTTTTCATTTTTTCCTCATCTATTTGCCATGAAGTGATGGGACTGTGTACCATGATCTCAGTTTTTTGAATGTTGAGTTTTAGGCCAGCCTTTCACTCTCCTCTTTCACCTTCATGAAAAGTCTCTTTAGTTCCTTTTTCCTTTGCCATAAGGGTGATGTCATCTGCATTTAATCCAGCAATTCCACTCTTGTGTATGTACCAAAAAGAATAGAAAGCAAGGCCTCAAAGAGAGATTTGTACATGTATATTCATGGTAAGACTTACCAGGTGGTGCTGTTGGTAAACAACTAGCCTGCCAGTGCAGGAGATGCAGGAGACTTGGGTTTGATCCCTGGGTCAGGAAGACCACTTGAGGAAGAAATGGCAACCCACTCCAGTATTCTTGCCTGGACAATCACATGGACATAGGAGCCTGATGGGCTATAGTCCATGGGGTTGCAAAGAACCGAACATGATTGAAATGACTTAGCAGGTATGCTCATTTGCAGGAGAATCACTCATAATGCCCCAACAGTAAAAGCAACCAAAGTGTTCATGGGTGGATGAGTTTTAAATAAAATGTAGTATATACATAAAATAAATTAGCCTGAAAAAAAGAAAATTCTGAAACATTTTACAACGTGGCTGAAACTTGAGAACATTATGCTAAATGAAATAAGCCAGTTACAAAAAAACAAATGCTATGTGATTCTACTTATGTTGTGTGCCTAGTACCTAGAGTAGTCAGATTCCTAAGAGACAGAAAGTAGAAGGATGTTTGCCAAAGAACTGAGGGAGTTGGGGAAGAATGAGGAATTGTTTAAAGCTGTAGAGTTTCAGTTTTGCAAGGTGGAAACAATTCTAGAGATATGATTGTGTAACAACATAAATGTACTTGAAATGTTCACTGAGAAATGGATAACCATTACCACCATTAAAAATATGCATTACTTTTATGCATAATTAGTTTTGGCAAGCAAGGCTAAAGTTAGATTAATTCAATAAAGAATTTGTTTTTTTTGTAGGAAAAAATAGTAAATGAAAGAATCCATATAATCATTTTAATATTTGTCGAAAAGAATGGATAAAATTTAATAAATTTTCCTGATTTTAAAACTTGTTCAGTTCATTTGCTCAGTCATGTTCGACTCTTTGTGACCCATGGTCTGCAGCATGCCAGGACACCCTATCCATCACAAACTCCCAGAGTTTACTCAAACTCATGCCCATTGAGTTGCGGATGCCACCCAACCATCTCATCCTCTGTCATCCCCTTCTCCTCCACCTTCAATCTTTCCCAACATCAGGGTCTTTTCAAATGAGTCAGTTCTTAGCATCAGGTGGCCAAAGTATTGGAGTTTCAGCTTTAGCATCAGTTCTTCCAATGAATATTCAGGACTGATTTCCTTTAGGATGAACTGGTTGGATCTCCTTGCTGTCCAGGGGACTCTCAAGAGTCTTTTCCAACACCACAGTTCAAAAGCATCAATTCTTCAGTGCTCAACTTTCTTTATAGTCCAACTCGCTCATCCATTCATGACTACTGGAGAAACCATAGCTTTGACTAGATGGACCTTTGTTGATAAAGTAATGTCTCTGCTTTTTAATATGCTGTCTTGGTTGGTTATAACTTTTCTCCCAAGGAATAAGCATCTTTTAATTTCATGGCTGCAGTCACCATCTGCAGTGATTTTGGAGCCCCCCAAAATAAAGTCTGCCACTGTTTCCACTGTTTCCCATCTATTTGCCACGAAGTGATGGGACCAGATGCCATGATCTTAGTTTTCTGAATGTTGAACTTTAAACCAACTTTTTGACTCTCCTCTTTCACTTTCATCAAGAAGCTCTTTAGTTCTTCTTCACTTTCTACCATAAAGGTAGTGTTATTTGCATATCTGAGGTTATTGATATTTCTCCCAGCAATCTTGATTCCAGCTTGTGCTTCATCCAGCCCAGCGTGTCTCATGATGTACTCTGCATATAAGTTAAATTAGCAGGGTGACAATATACAGCCTTGATGTGCTCCTTTTCCTATTTGGAACCAGTCTGTTGTTTCATGCCCAGTTCTAACTGTTGCTTCCTGACCGGCATACTGGTTTCTCTAAAGGCAGGTCAGGTGATCTGGTATTCCCATCTCTTTCAGAATTTTCCACAGTTTGTTGTGATCCACACAATCAAAGGTTTTAGCAAAGTCAATAAAGCAGAAATAAATATTTTTTCTGGAACTCTCTTGCTTTTTCGATGATCCAGCAGATGTCAATTTGATCTCTGGGTCCTCTGCATTTTCTAAATCCAGCTTGAACATCTGGAAGTTCACAGTTCACGTACTGTTGAATCCTGGCTTGAAAAATTTTGAGCATTACCTTACTAGTGTGTGAGATATAACTCTTTACTAAAAAGCAATAGGGAAAATATAACTAAATGAAAAGAGAATTGTCTTTTTCAAACTTACAGGCAACATCTTCCTTAAAGTTGGAATTTTAAATGTATATCCCATAATCAGATATAATACTATCTCCCGTCATTCATTCCTAAAGTTTTAACCCCATGAACTCTTTTTTATAATTTGATATAGCAAAATTTATTTTAAAGTTTTGTAGGCAATGTAAGACATAAGAAAAATGACAAACTGATTTCATAACAGAAAACAATAGAGAAGAAATTGGTTTGTTATATATCAAATACATATATATTTGGGTGGGATATAGGGGATGGGTCTGGACCATCCCCTAGAGTAGGAAATGGCAGCCCGCTCCATTGGTACATGACTTACTATGGCCATCTCTGTTTCTCAGAGATATGCTGTGCATATAAAATGTATATGAAAATGTTATAATTGAAGTAGGAGTTTAGAAAATTAGGGAATGGGAAAAAATTTAATTATCATTTTACTGTGTAAGCAATGAATGTTAATAAATTAAGTAAGTATGAATGCATTAGTAATTTTTATAACAAGAAAAATGCCCCAATGTTCTTTTAGCTATAAAAGCAGAAGTGAAACTTTATATTATATACAATATAATCCTTTTGAGGTAATATGAATGTAAGCATATTATCTGAGAGAGTAGGAGAGAGAGAAATAATTTTCTTAAATATGCCAAAATGTTAGAATTTTTTTTCTGAGCTATATAATTAAGCATGATTTTTATTTTCTTTGATACATCTTGACATATTTTCCAAGTCTTCTTCAATATATATTTATTTCTTAATAATACCTGTTATTAAAAATAAGAATTAGACCCTGTACAGTGTTTGAATGAATTTCACTAAGTGCTTCTTGGCTGCTTGCTGGATCATTTTCCATGGTCTTTTGCCTACTCTATCTTGATTGATATGGTACATGACTTACTATGGCCATCTCTGTTTCTCAGTTGCTGCTGCTGCTAAGTCGCTTCAGTCGTGCCCGACTCTGTGAGACCCATAGACGGCAGCCCACCAGGCTCCCCCGTCCCTGGGATTCTCCAGGCAGGAACACTGGAGTGGGCTGCCATTTCCTTCTCCAATGCATGGAAGTGAAAAGTGAAAGTGAAGTTGCTCAGTCGTGTCCGACTCTTCGCGACCCCATGGACTGCAGCCTACCAGGCTCCTCCGTCCATGGGATTTTCCAGGCAAGAGTACTGGAGTGGGGTGCCATTGCCTTCTCCTTCTGTTTCTCTCCTCACTAAGGGAATCATGAGAGGCACCTGAAATTCACACCTGATCAGTTATTTCCTTCTGGTTCCAAGCTACCTACAGCTCATGCAGATCACATGAAGGTCACCTTTTAAAGCAGAAAGGGCTTCCCAGGTGGCACAGTGGTAAAGAATCTGCCTGCCAGTGCAGGAGACTCGGGTTTGATCCCTGGGTCTGGACCATCCCCTAGAGTAGGAAATGGCAGCCCACTCCAGTATTCTTGCCTGGAAATCCCGTTGGCAGAGGAGCCTAGTGGGCTACAGTTATGTGGTCACAAAGAGTTGGATGCAGCTGAACACACACATATACACCTTTGAAAAGGAAACTTAACCGTACCCAGCAGGAATTTCTCAAGTTGTTTAAAACTTTGAATAGCTTAATTCAGTTCAGTACTTCTTTTTCTACCTGTAAATTCAAGTAGTCTTCCGTATTCTTGTGATTTTTACATTAGAACTTGTTGTATCATTCAGCCTGCCTAATAAAGCTGTTCTCTCTCTCACACTCTCCAACCGCTTCACTTCAGCCTATATTCTGTCTGACAAAATCTCCCATCAGCCCCTTCTGTAATCGAACTCATAAATATGGCCATCAACATACCTGTTTATTTCTCCTTAGGTATCCATTAGAGAATTGGTTTTCTGTCACTTTGAATTTCACCCAATAAGACCTCTCAAATCCAACAAAGCTAGATCTCAAAGGTAAATAAAAAGATCAAAGTAGGGGCCCCAAAAGAGTCATTTTAAACACACAGATGAAATAATCTATAAAATGTGTGATATTCAAATACTGGTGTAGCTATTTGGGGGAAAAAGATACTTTTTATTTTTAATTCTAAAGTCAATTTTAGATTGTTTACTTAATTCTGAAAGTGTATATACATTAAAATATGTAGATATAAGCTTTTGTGCAAAGAACTAAGATGTCAATTCTACCTTAACCTCCTCTGTGATTGCTAAAAAGTAAGGTAATTATAAATTTAAAGTGTCATAATTTTTAATCTTTATTAATGCTAACATCTTAATTTTAGGTTAAATGTATATTGTAGGAGAATAGTGTTCTATGGACTTTGTACACATTCTATTTTACATTGAGGCTCTTTGCATAATCAATGTGTGTACTACACTTAGGCCAATTTATGGGACTTGAAGGACAATAGAATTACTTTAAATGATAATAGGGGTTTATAGTGGTTATGCTTCCTTTTATGACATATCAATGATTTATTTAATGGCCAGTCATTAATGTAATTCCATGTTTAAAGGTAGTTTACTTCTATAATATCTAACATATTATATATGAAGATGTCCACATAGCTGTCTAAATCCACTGATTTATAATTTCAAAATATCAACTACTTTCATTTAAGCCTATAGATCAGGCTTTTGCTGAAGGTATGGAAAATTTATAACGCTTAAATTTAGATGAACTGAATTCAAATCCTAAATCCTTGGACAATAATTTAAACTTTTTACTTCATTTCTCTTATATAAAACAGTGAATTTGAATTGAAAGTCTTGGATTTAAATCTGTGTTCCATCTGGTGTTAATGGATGTTTGACAAGGAACGTATTTCTTGATTTCTATAAAATCCAGCTCCGCTTTGTGAAATGCAAGTTGCAATATCACCTTGACAAAAACAGATGAAATAGTGAATATGAAAGTCTTTTGTAAGTTACAGGGCTTTATTCTAACTTTTGTACTTAGTACATATATATTTAGTGCCTATTTTTATGCTGAGTTTCCTCCATCTTGAAGTTTTCATATCTTAGTTGAAGCAAATACAAATAATATACATTCAAAGAATCAGATAGTATACATATTTGCAAAGTATTATCAATATAAGAAACTTGCAGAAGAACAGCTCTTTAAATAAATATGGAATGCTAAAGTAGTGGTGTATCCACCCTAAACTCCCTATCTCTTCACCCCATCCTTCCCCTTGACAATCATAAGTTCATTCTCTTAAGTCTGTCTCTTACTTACTTTGTAAGTAAGCTCATTTCTATCATTTCTTTTTAGATTCCACATATAAGGGATGTCATATGATATTTCTCCTCTCTGTCTGACTTAATTCACTCAGTATTGACAATCTCTAGGTCTGTCCATATTGCTGCAAATGTCATTGTTTCATTCTTTTTAATGACTGAGTAATATTCCATCATAGGGCTTCCTGGTTCAATGGTAAAGAATCTCCCTGCCAGTGCAGGAAACATGAGTTCAATCACTGCCTGGACCAGGAAGACCCCCTGGAGAAGGAAATAGCAACCCATTGCAGTATTCTTGCCTGGAAAATCCCATGGACAGAAAAGCCTGGTGGACTATAGTCCATGGGGTCACAAAAAGAATCAGACACAACTTAGTGACTAAACAACAACAAATATTCCATAGTGTGTATATACACACTGCTATATTTAAAATGGATAACCAACAAGGACTTACTGTATAGCACATGGAATTCAGTTCAATGTTATGTGGCAGACTGGATGGGAAGGAAGTTTGGAGGAGAATGGATATGTGTATCTGTATGGCTGAATCCTGTTCACCAAAACTCTCACAACATTGTTAATTGACTATACCCCAGTACAAAATAAACATTCAAAAAAAAAAGCAAAGATATAGTGGCATTTGAAATGAGCTTTAAAAAAGAGAAGAAATAGAGCCCCAGGTAGAAAATCATGAAATATTTTAACGGGAACATGCTCTTTCATGGCTGTAGAGTAGTGCAAAATTAACTCTGCCCAGAGTGTGGGTTAGGAGGAAACGTGGAGAAAACTGTTTGTAAAGCATTTTGACACAGAAGAAGTAGGAGACCAAGCTGGGGATCTGGATTTTGTTGTTGGTTCAGTGGGGAGCTATTGGGGCTTTGTAATGTTTCTTAGTCTATATTATGGCCCACTGACTCCTATGCCTTTTATATTTGTTTCTCTAAATCTGGTATCAGTAGAAGATGCCAACTAGCTAATTCCTAAGACCTGAAACCCTGAACTCAAGTGTCACAGTTTAATGAATGTGGTTGTAAAATGTGGGGGGAAAAAAGCATAGACACATTTGACAATCTACTTACAAATATTTAACAGTAAAAAAATGGCAAAGTAATGAAATGTTGACAGATAAATGCTAAAAGTTTATACTAGTGTACCACTGATGAAAATGCCTGGGTTATCTCTTAGTTAATAGAATTTGCACACATTGTACTTTAGGAAAACATATATCCTGGTCTCAATAGAAATATTTGGTAGAAGTCCTTCTTCTGAGTATATGCATGAAATTAGACAATTCACATGATATGTGTATGCATATAGTCATTATACAGAATAAATGCTTAAAAATATGTGTGCTGAATGGGTGTATGGTAGAGATTGCATTTACTCATTAAGTTTACATAATTACCCCTTTTGCTCATAATACTGCCAGAACTGGCTTAATTTTCATTAAGCATGACTACAGTTTTCCTACACTAATCATATTAATGCCATACTTGTTTTGATACCCAAGAAAGTAATTAGGTTGTTTTTGATGATAGTGAGTATAATCTGTATATTAACAGGTTGGTATATGTTCCATTTCATTTTTTTCATTTCAACTTAAATGTAATCAACTGATAGTGATCCTAGTTAGCTAGCTGGCAGTTTAAATATGCATTCTTTTCCCCAAGCTTCTTTATTTTTTGAAGACCTGATTTTAGTAAAATTTAGAAGAAATTAAAAAAAAAATAGATTATTGATTGATATTCTAAATCTGAGTATATTGGTACCACCTCTTCAGATATAACTATTGCATCAATAGTGCAAAATTATACACTGCTAATTGAATTAAGTACTTTACCTTCATGTGGTATATAGAAAAAATTCATATTATTTGAAACTGAATGATATAAGTCCTTAGAAATTATATCTACCATGTTATGCTTATAATTATTACATATACAACTTGAATGTAAAATTAATGCACTGTGGGTTGTTTATTATGGTAAAATATATATAACATAAAATTTGCCATTGTCATCATTTTTAATTGTACAATTTTTGGTGGAAATAATTACAATTACAGTTACGGTGTTATACAACCATCACCAGAATCTATTTTAATATATCTTCCCTCATCCCAAATAGAAACTGCTTCTCAAAAGGCCAAAACATAGAATTATTATATGATCCAGTTATTCCACCTCAAATTTTTATCCAAAATATTTGAAAAGACGGATTCAAGCAGATGTCAGGTAAATATATATATGTTTAACTTCCTGAGGAACCACCAAACTGTTTCCTGCAATGGCTACACTATTGTCCATTCCTGCTAGAAATGTACAAGTGGTCTGGTTTCTCTACATTCTTACAAACATCTGTGGGTTTTGTTTTTTTTTTCCTTTCATTACAGCAGTACTGCAATAGTAAGTGAGATGTGTTATCTTCTGGTGTTGACTTGCAGTTTCCTAATGAAAACTGATGTTAAGCATTTTTCATGTGTTCATTGGACCATCTGTTCTTAGAGAAATGTCCATTTAAGATCTTTTCCCATTTTATTTTTGAGGTTGAGTTGTAGGAGCTTTTTTTATAATATATTCTGGATATTAATCCCTCTGTCCATCCTTTCGATATCTCCCCAGTCAGACAAGAACAGACAAACACAGTGAAGTATTGATAGGTCTGATACTCTGAAAGATTGAGGACAGTAGGAGAAGGAGGCAACAGAGGGTGGGATGGTTGAACGGCTTCACTGATTCAATGAATGTGAGTTTGAGCAAACTCCAGGAGATAGCAAAGGACAGGGAAGCCTGGTGTGCTGCAGTCCATGGGATGACAAAGAGTTGAACATGACTTAGCAACCAAACAACTGCTTCCTCCAGAACCAGGAACCATGAGCTCCCATCTTCACTGCAGCTGAGTCAGAGATAGGGTTGGACAAAGGCAAGTAAGAATGCTGCAGCTTCTTCCTACTGTTTGTAGATTGCCCTTTTCTGAATTCAGCATTTTCTTGGTTACTATACATCCTTGCCTGTTTATTCTGTAGTACTCACAAAGTAGGTTGTAACCATTTCTGTCTGGTTTTCAATGTTTTTGTGATGAGATAGGGGTGTGGAGCTGCCTACTCTGTGATTTTGCTGAAGTCACACCCCTTTACTGGAGTCATTTCTTTTTTTTTTTCTTAATTATTTTAATTGGAAACTAAATACTTTACAATATTGTGGTGGTTTTTGCCATATATTCACATGAATCAGCCACAAATGTACATGTGTCCCCATCCTGAAATCCCCTCCCACCTCCCTCCCCATCCCATCCCTCTGGGCTGTCCCAGTGCGCCGTCTTTGAATGCCCTGTCTCATGCATCGAACTTGGACTGGTGATCTATTTCACATATGGTAATATACATGTTTCAATGCTATTCTCTCAAATCATCCCACCCTTGCCTTCTTCCACAGAGTCCAAAATTCTGTTCTTTATATCTGTGTCTCTTGTGCTGTCTTGCATATAGGGTCATTGTTACTATCTTTCTGAATTCCATATACATGCATTAATATACTGTATTGGTGTTTTTCTTTCTGACTTACTTCACTCTGTATGATAGGCTCCAGTTTCATCCATCTCATTAGAACTGATTCAAATGTGTTCTTTTTAATAGGTGAATAGTATTCCATTGTGTATGTCTATCACAGCTTTCTTATCCATTTGTCTGCTGATGGACATCTAGATTGTTTCCATGTCCTAGCTATTATAAACAGTGCTGCAAAGAACACTGGGGTACATGTGTCTCTTTCAACTCTGGTTTCCTCAGTGTGTATGCCCAGCTGTGGGATTGCTGGGTCATGTGGCAGTTCTATTTTCAGTTTTTAAAGGAATCTCCACACAGTTCTCCATGGTGGCTGTAAGTTTGCATTCCCACCAACAGTGTAACGGGGTTTCCTTTTCTCCACACCCTCTCCAGCATTTATTGTTTGTAGACTTTTTGATAGCAGTCGTTCTGACTGGAGTGAGATGGTACCTCATTGTGGTTTTGATTTGCATTTCTCTGATAGTGAGTGATATTGAACATTTTTTCATGTGTTTGTTAGACGTCTGTATGTCTTCTTTGGAGAAATGTCTGTTTAGTTCTTTGGCCCATTTTTGATTGGATCATTTATTTTTCTTGTATTGAGCTGCATGAGCTGCTAGTGTATTTTTGAGATTAATTCTTTGTCAGTTGCTTCATTTGCTATTATTTTCTCCCATTCTGAAGGCTTTCTTTTCACCTTGCTTATAGTTCCCATCATTGGGCAAAAGCTTTTAAGTTTAATTAGGTCCCATTTGTTTATTATTGCTTTTATTTCCATTACTCTGGGAGGTGGATGATAGAGGATCCTGCTATGATTTATGTCAGAGAGTGTTTTACCTATGTTTTCCTCTAGGAGTTTTATAGTTTCTGGTCTTATATATAGATCTTTAATCCATTTTGAGTTTATTTTTGTGTATAGTGTTAGAAAGTATTCTAGTTTCATTCTTTTATAGGTGGTTGACCAGTTTTACCAGCACCACTTGTTAAAGAGATTGTCTTTTCTCCATTGTATATTTTTGCCTCCTTTGTCAAAGATGAGGTGCCCATAGGTGTGTGGATTTTTCTCTGGGCTTTCTATTTTGTTCCATTGATCTATATTTCTTTCTTTGTGCCAGTACCACACTGTCTTGATGACTGTAGCTTTGTGGTATAGTCTGAAGTCAGGCAGCTTGATTCGTCCAGTTCCATTCTTCTTTCTCAAGATTGCCTTGGCTACTCGAGGTTTTTTGTATTTCCATGCAAATTGTGAAATTATTTGTTCTAGTTCTGTGAAAAATACCATTGGTACCTTTTAGGGATTGCATTGAATCTATAGATTTCTTTGGGTAGTATATTCATTTTCCCTATATTGATTCTTCCAATCCATGAACATGGTATATTTCTCCATCTATTTGTGTCATCTTTGATTTCTTTCATCAGTGTTTTATAGTTTTCCATATATAGGTCTTTTATTTCTTTAGGTAGATTTATTCCTAAGTATTTTATTCTTTTCATTACAATGGTGAATGGGATTGTTTCCCTAATTTCTCTTTCTATTTTCTCATTGTTAGTGTATAGGAATGCAAGGAATGTCTGTGTATTAATTTTATATATTGCAGCTTTGCTATATGCATTGATTAGCTCTAGTAACTTTCTGGTGGTGTCTTTAAGGTTTTCTATGTAGAGGATGATGTCATCTGCAACAGTTGAGAGTTTTCCTTCTTCTTTTCCAATTTCTTTTTCTGCTCTGATTACTGTGGCCAAAACTTCCAAAACTATGTTGAATAGTAGTGGTGAGAGTGGGCACCCTTGTCTTGTTCCTGACTTTAGGGGAAGTGTGTTCAATTTTTCACCATTGAGGGTAATGTTTGCTGTCGGTTTGTCATGTATGGCTTTTATTATGATGAGGTATTCTCCTTCTATGTCTGCTCTCTGGAGAGTGTTTGTCATAAAAGGGTGTTGAATTTTCTCAAAGGCTTTCTCTGCATCTATTGAGATACTCATATGGTTTTTATCTTTCAGTCTGTTATGTGGCATATCACATTGATTGATTTGCAGATATTGAAGAATCTTTGCCTCCCTGGGATAAAGCCCACCTGAACATGATGTATGATCTTTTTAATATGTTCTTGGACTCTGTTTGCTAGAATTTTGTTGAGGATTTTTGCATTTATGTTCAAAAATGATATTGGCCTGTAGTTTTCTTTTTTTGTGGCATCTTTGTCTGGTTTTGGTATTAGGTTGATGGTGGCCTCATAGAATGAGTTTGGGAGCTTACCTTCCTCTGCGATTTTCTGGAAGAGTTTGAGTAGGATAGGTGCATCTGTTAAGATGCATCTGTTAAGATTTTCTATTTCCTCCTGGTTCAGTTTTGGAAGGTTATACTTTTCTAAGAATTCATCCATTTCTTCCAAGTTGTCCATTTTATTGGTGTATAGTTGGCAATAATAGTCTCTTATGATCATTTGTATTTCCTTGTTGTTTGTTTTGATGTCTCCATTTTCATTCTAATTTGTTGATTTGATTTTTCTCCCTTTTTTTTTTTCCCTTGATGAGTCTGGTTAATGGTTTGTCTATTTTATTTATGTTCCAAAGAACTAGCTTTTAGTTTTGTTGATTTTTGCTATAGTCTCCTTTGTTTCTTTTTCATGTATTTCTGCCCTAATTTTTATGATTTCTTTCCTTCTACTAATCCTGAGGTTCTTCATTTCTTCATTTTCTAGTTGCTTTAGGTGTAAAGTTAGGTTATTTATTTGATTTTTCTCTTGTGTCTTAAGGTAAGCTTGTATTGCTATGAACCTTCCCCTTAGTACTGCTTTTACTGAATCCCATAGGTTTTGGGTTGTTTTGTTTTCATTTGTTTCTATGAATATTTTGATTTCCTTTTTTATTTCTTCCATGATTTGTTGGTTATTCAGAAGCATGTTGTTTAGCACCCATATGTTTGTATTTTTAATAGTTTATTTCCTGTGGTTGACATCTCATCTTACTGTATTGTGATGAGAAATGATGCTTGGAATGATTTCAATTTTTTCAAATTTACCAAGGCTAGATATGGCCCAGGATGTGATCTGTCCTGGAGAATGCTCTGTGTGCACTTGAGAGAAAGGTGAAATTCGTTGTTTTGGGGTGAAATGTCCTATAGATATCAATTAGGTCAAACTAATCCATTGTATCATCTAAAGTTTGTATTTCCTTGCTAATTTTCTGTTTGGTTGATCTATCCATAGGTGTGAGTGGAGTATTAAAGTCTCCCACTGTTATTGTGTTATTGTTAATTTCCCCTTTCATACTTGTTAGCATTTGCCTTATGTATTGAGGTGCTCCTATGTTGGGTGCATATCTATTTATAATTTTTATATCTTCTTCTTGGATTGATCCTTTGATCATTATGTAGTGTCCTTCTTTGTCTCTTTTGATGGCATTTATTTCAAAGTCTATTTTATTTGATATAAGTGTTGCTACTCCTGCTTTCTTTTGGTCTCCATTTGCATGAAATATCTTTTTCCAGCCCTTCATTTTCAGTCTGTACGTGTCCCTTGTTTTGAGGTGGGTCTCTTGTAGACAGCATATATAGGAGTCTTGTTTTTATATCCATTCAGCCAGTCTTTATCTTTTCTTTGGGGCATTCAACCCATTTACATTTAAGGCAATTATTGATAAGTATGATCCCATTGCCATTTACTTTGTTGTTTTGGGTTCGAGTTTATAAACCTTTTCTGTGTTTCCTGTCTAGAGAAGAGCCTTTAGCATTTGTTGAAAAGCTGGTTTAGTGATGCTGAATTCTCTCAGCTTTTACTTGTCTGTATAGCTTTTGATTTCACCTGCATATTTGAATGAGATCCTTACTGGGTATAGTAATCTGGGTTGTAGGTTTCTCTCTTTCATCACTTTAAGTATGCCCTGCCATTCCCTTCTGGCCTGAAGAGTTTCTATTGAAAGATCAGCTGTTATCTTTATGGGAATCCCCTTGTGTGTTATTTGTTGCTTCCCCCTTTCTGCTTTTAATGTTTGCTCTTTGTGTTTGATCTTCATTAATTTGATTAGCATGTGTCTTGGGGTGTTTCGCCTTGGGTTTATCCTGTTTGGGACTCTCTGGGTTTCTTGGACTTGGGTGGCTATTTCCTTCCTCATTTTAGGGAAGTTTTCAGCTATTATCTCAAGTATTTTCCCATGCCCTTTCTTTTTGTCTTCTTCTTCTGGGACTCCTATGATTCAAATGTTGGGGCATTTAACCTTGTCCCAGTGGTCTCTGAGGTTGTCCTCATTTCTTTTAATTCTTTTTTCCTCTCTGCTTCATTTATTTCCACCATTCTATCTTCCACCTCACTTATCTTATCTCTGGCCTCAGTTATGCTACTGTTGGTTCCCACCAGAGTGCTTTTGATCTCAGTTATTGCTTTATTCATAATTGATTTGACTTTATTTCTTCTAGGTTCCTGTTAAACATTTCTTGCATGTTCTTAATCCTTGTCTCTAGTCTATTTACCTGTAACTCTATTTTGTTTTCAAGATTTAAGAACATCTTTGCTATCATTATTCTGAATTATTTTTTCAGGTAGACTCCCTATCTTCTCCTCTTTTGTTTGGTTTGGTGGGCATTTATCATGTTCCTTTACCTGCTGAATATTTCTCTACCTTTTCGTTTTGTTTAGACTGCTGTGTTTGGGGTGGCCTTTCTGTAGGCTGTAAGTTTGTGATTCCTCTTTATTGTGAGGCTTGCTCCCTGTAAGTGGGGTTGGTCTAGTGGCTTGTCAAGGTTTCCTGCCTGGTTAGCAGAGCTTGAGTCTGTGTTCTGGTTGGTGAACTGGATCTCTTCTCTCTGGAGTGCAATGAAGTGTCCGTGTCCAGTAGTAAGTTCTGGGGTGTCTGTGGGTTTGGCATGGCTTTGGGCAGCCTGTCTTTTAATGCTCAGGGCTATGTTCCTGCATTGCTGGAGAATTAGCATGGTATGTCTTGCCCTGGAACTTGTTGGCTCTTAGGTGGAGCTTGGTTTCAGTGTAGGTATGGAGGCTTTTGGATGAGCTCTTGTCTATTAATGTTCCCTGGAATCAGGAGTTCTCTGATGTTCTCAAGTTTTGGATTTAAGCCTCCTGCCTCTGACTTTCAGTTTTATTATTACAGTAGTCTCAAAGACTTCTCCATCCATACAGCACAGATGAGAAAACATCTAGGTTAATGGTGAAACAATTTTCCACAGTGAGGGACACCCAGAGAGGTTCACAGAGTTACAAGGAGAAAAGAAGAGGGAGGAGGGAGATAGAGGTGACCAGGAGAAGAAGAGGGGGCATCAAAATGGAGAGAGCAATCTAGCCAGTAATCACTTCCCCATGTGCTCTCCACAGCCTGGAACACCCAGAGAGAGTCACAGAGTTACAAAGAGAAGAGAAGAGGGAGGTAGAGGTGACCAGGAGGACAAGAGGGGGCAGTCAAAAGGGGAGAGATCAATTTGGCCAGTAATCAGTTCCCTGTGTTTTCCATATCCTGGATCCCCCAGAGAGATTCACAGAGTTGGGGTCGGGAGGTGATAGAGGTGACTTGGGGGAGAAAAGGAAGAGTCAAAAGGGGAGAGAGCAATCAACCCAGTAATCACACCCCTGAGTGAAAATGGATACTGAAAATTAGAGTCTTAAAGGTACAAAATTGATAATAAATTCCAAAAAGCAAAGATTAAAAACCTAGAGTAGAGGTTAGACTCTCAAAAATACAATATTAAAAATACAAAACAAATCACAAGAATTATTAAAAATATAGATATGAAATTTGCTTTAAATATAGGATCTTTTCTTTTTGCAAGGTAATAGGTTATAAAAATGAAAATTAAAGGACTAATAATGAACTTAAATTTAAAAACAATTAAAAAGTGATACTAGTAAAAGTATATCTAGGAATTCCTCTGCAGCTATTGAGGGCAGTATGGGGTCAGTTCAGTTTCAGATAGCTCCTTGTTCCAGCTTGTACTTTTCTCAAGGTCTATAGGCCCCCTCCAATGCTTAGTCAGTGTTAACTACAGGGTTTTAATCTGTTGCACCTGCCACTTACAGAGCGGTTCCCTCCTCTTTGTTTATTTTGGCTTCTTCTGCTTGCAAGTCTCTTCCATGTCTAATTTCCACACTGACACAAGAGAGTAAAGGTGGTCACTTATTTAGGTTCACTTGTTCAGTTGTGTTGTGTGGAGGGAGGGACACCACAAAGAAGTATCGCTGGCGTGTGTGGGGAGTGCTCACAGTGAATAGACCACTGGGACACTGGGTTTGTCCCAGCTCACAGCGGCATGTGCTTTCTGGGTCTACACTGATCAGGCTCCAGGGTGCTCTGCAGGGGTACTGTCCAAAGCGGGCCCTGCCTTTCGTGCACTTCCCAGGCCTAAGCCACTCAGGTTCGGGTTCTTGGGCACAGACTCGGTTCAGCATGTGGTTCTGTGCCCTTCCCAGGTCTGAGCAGCTCAGGCGACCAGGGGCTCGGTGAGTGCCCTGTCCAGGTGGGCCGTGTGTCTTAATCACCTCCCCTCCCAGCCGCTCAGTCTCCCAGTGCACCGCTGGAGTACCATCTCAGGTTTTCCGCAGCTGTGACCCTCCTGGCAGGTGTCCACCGGCCCGGATCCCAGGAAGACACGGTTAGCACCTGGGAGCCTGCTCACAGTTTGGTGGAGGATGCCGGTCTCTGCTGCAGAGCTCGGACCAGCCCCTTGCCTTCTGGCTCTGGCTGTCACATGCCTGCCTCTCTGCCTCCTGTGGGTGGGGAAGGACCTGTACACAGCCAACTAGCTCTCCTTTGGTATTCACTCAATCTTTTGTTCTGCGAGCAGGCCAGGCTGTGAGTAAGAGCCTTTCAGTTTGGATTGCTGTCTCACGTTAGTCCCCCCAGACTGTCCCCAGGGCATTCCTCTTAACCCTGAGGGCCGATGATGCAGCCCACACCTCGATGTTGAGCCTCCACTTGCTAGTGGCGGATGCGACCTACCGTCTGGGCTACTTCTCGGCTGGCAGTTGCAGTTAGGTACCTATTCTCTGGGTTTTTTTTAGTTTGTTTTTTTCCCTCCTAGTTACCTTGCCCTCTGAGATTCCAAAACTCTGCACAGACCCGCCTGTGAGAGCATTTCCTGCTGTTTGGAAACTTTTCCCCCATCATGACTCCCTCCCCAGGACGGGTCTCCATCCCTAACTCTTTTGTCTCTCTTTTTGTCTTTTATATTTTGTCCCACCTACTTTCAAAAAGAATGCGCTGCCTTACCGGGTGCCTGGTGTCCTCCACCAGCATTCAGAAGTTGTTTTGTGGAAGTTGCTCTGTATTCTAATGATCTTTTGATGAATTTGGGGGGGAGAAAATGGTCTCCCGTCCTATTTCTCTGCCATATTGGGACCGCCCTCTCCTTTAGTAGAGTTTTATATTCTAACTGGAGTCAATGGAATTAATAAGTAACCTGCTAACTATAAGACAAGCAATGCCTTAAGTACTATAGGAGATCTACAGGTAGAAGACTAGGCCCTCAAGGGATTTAGATACTTACCATGACATGCATATAAATTACTGTTATACAAGGTAATATATGACCTGCGTTAAATCAAAGGAGTTGGGAAAGAACTAATGATAACTTTTAAGATAATAGACTTCAGAAGTTAAGTAGGATGTTTATAGTTGATGATAATGAGGAGAAAAAGTTCAGCTAGAAGTTACAGTGTAAGTATAATGCAAGGAATGAGAACTAGAACAGAGGAGAGTCCTGTTTTAGGATATTTAGGCTATTTGCAGATTTTTGGTAGAAAATAAAACCAGATGACATTAATTCTATGTTTTATTCAGGAGGCAATGAAAGCTTTTAAGCAAAGAAATACTGTGATTAAAGCTATTGCTTTAGAAGTTTAGTTTGGCAGGGATGTGTAAAAATATATTGAGAACACAGACGTTGGATTGAGATGGGTGTATTTTGCTTTGTAGCTGAACACTTGTATTTTATGCATGAGTACTTAAGAATTATTTCTAATTTAGAAATTTCAACTAAATTGTTTAAAAATCTAGCATAGTTTAAAATATGAAACAAAAGCCATCCCCTGGTGTTTAATTATCAATCTGTGGCAAACTTCACAACATCTAACATGATGCAATATATAGCAATTAAATTTTGCAATAAAATTAAAATAATGAATACAAATAAATATAGATCCTATTCTTAATGAACAGAGATTATTCATAACAGTAGCAGGCATATTTTTCCTATTTTTATCTAATAAGTGTCTCATGCTCTCTTTAAAGGCCAATACTGAAGTGTAGAAAATTCTCAGCACCTTTTATTTATAGTATCTTGGCTCCCAAATAGCTAATATATTCTATTTAAAAATATTCCAAAGTATTTCTGGACTGTGTTGTTTAAATAAATTGAATTAAAAAGAAAATAAACTTTGATCAGCAAAATATAATAAGTGAATGAATGAATGTTCATTCACATTCAGATACAGCTATTTTCTGTCTAACTCAATGGAATTTAAGTTCCATAAATGCAAAGACCTGTTTTGTTCTCTTACTTACAACATATAGGTGAGTGCTGTCATAATATAGGTTCTTGATAAATTTTTTTGTATGTATGAGTTAAAGAATACCTTCTTTTAATATAAAGGTTGGAGAAGGAAATGACAACTCACTCCAGCATTCATGCCTGGGAAATCCCATGGACAGAGGAGCCTGGTGGGCTACAGTCCATGGGGTCACAAAAGAGTCAGACATGACTTAGACATTAAACAAAAAGCAGCAATATAAGGGTAGTATTTTAAAAATACCCTATTTATAAAAGATACTAATAAAATTTTTCATAGCTCAGTTACCTACTCTTCTCTCAATATAAGTTTAATAGGCTGTTTCTTCCTTAAAAGGTATGTTTAGTCAGTCAAAAATTTGATTAGAAAAATGATTTAATACTGTTTTCATTGAATAGAATGATAATACAACTTTTATTTTTCATAATAACTTTGTCTTATGTGTCTGTCTATTAAGATTTATAAAGGAAAAACTTGGTGTTATAACAAGAATTAATTAAAATGTAACCTAGTGGTGGAGAAGAGGTAAAGGAAAGATAGAGAACATGGGAATATGGATTGATGGTGATGGTGGTGAGAAATCTTGTTCTGCATATCTCAACTAACAGTATTTTATCCCAGCTCCTTTCCCAGATGCCATGTTCACACCCTAAGCCTCTTTCTCAGTCTGCTCCTCTGAGGCTTGACTCATAGGTTAGTGTTCCCTGCTGCCATCTTGGTATAAAGGATCTTCTTTCTTTCTCTTCTCAATGAAATTGTTCTTTAAAATAACTGAATTATCTTGGTTTAAAATATAGTGAACAAATCCATGTAACTTGCCAATAAGAGATGCTTGAGGCAAAGCATCTTTCCTTCTACTGAGGTTTGGATTTTAAAAAGTGATATTCAGCAGGTTGTGTGCTGCTTTGACTTATCCATGAATGTGTCTGATAGTGGGAATATAAACACAGCTAGAAGGTGGAACTTTGTTCTTTTTATCCTAGTGGGACTGGTAAATTACTATATGCAAAGACCATGGGACCTTGCAGTTTTCTTTGCAAATGATCTTCTATAGGCTGTTCATTTACTCATTCATCTAATAATTTACTGTCACTAATCTTCTGTGTGCTGCGTAAGAGAAGAATAAAGTCACTAAACCTGGACAGGACCTTTAAAGACAACGCTATAATATATAAACCAATTAATAGTCTTTGTTTCTTTCTCTCATTTGCCCTTGACTTTCCATTAATCACTGTGTTACCACTTGACTATCTTAAATCTCTGTTACATACTTTCAGTGGGGTAAATCTAAGCAAGTAATATTAGTTCAAGTAATATTAGCTCAATTACATATGATTTTAGAAAGGATATCATGTTCTTACAAGTTCTCAAAGGATGTTGGCTATAAGCTAAGTCTCCAAACAGATCAACATCTTTGGTATAATCTGATTTATTGAAATTACCTGTATGCACAGGGAATCTTGAGTGTATTAGATACAACCTTGTTTTGTAGGGGGAAAAAAGAAAAAAAAAATACTAATGAATCCTACTATATAAATCGATGTCAGTTCACAGCATTCTTTATTTATGGCATGATTTCTAATTTCTTTTGAATATCCCATCATAGTTTACCTACATTGGATGCATAATAAATGCTGTTTTCTGAGAATGAAATATTAAGGAATTTTGTTGCTAAAAATTCTCATAGTTGCAGTGAAAATAATTTTATGTGCTTTGATCCTTCAATATTATTAATCAACCCATGCTAATTTCCAAACTATCGCTGTCCCAACCCTTCATGGTAGTAAGCAACAGAGTCCAGCTACATGATCGAAATTCCAAGTATCTTTTCAGTGAACAGAATTTTTTTGCCCATGTTTTGTGGCTGCCTCCCATCTCCAGTAGTTTGTTGCAATACTTAATTAGGACTAAAATAGATTAATCTGTCCCTGAACAGATTGAACCAAAAAATGATTTCCAAGTTAATACAGAGTTAGCAAGATTCTCTATCCTGGGCAACCATTCAAAACTGGCAGAATGTGTGCCACTGAAATACCCTCTACACACTTGACCAGAGGTAACATTTATGTGTAAAAACAATAAATCAGGACTGTATCTAGTGGAACCTCAGAAATCTTAGGTGAGTTACTTCCAGTCTAAGATATTGATCAGACCTGTGAATTTTACTGTCTTCTCAAAATTTATTGTCAGCATGACAAAGGAAAAGGAAAAGAGAAAATACATATCCTCACCAGAACAATAGGAAAATACATCCTCCAAATGCTAGAAATATTGAAGAGTTTTATAAAATATAGCTTAACTAAAACCAGTGTAGAAGAGGATAAACAAGGTGTGCTTATACAACATTAAATACATACGTATGTACATACATACATACCCAGAAAAAAAGACTAAACTTTCATATTTAGTCTGTTGCTGGCTGAAACTTACCTTTCTTCTTTCTTGCAGACATTTCTAAAAATATTTCAGCCAACTTAGTAATTATTTAAGATTAAAAAGTTAAGAAATATATGAATAAAACAGTGATAGAAACAAAACAATATTGTACTAAATGTGTTATTAATATGGATATTATATTTTGAGAAAATATTAAATAGTCTATAAGAAAATACAAAGAGATTCAAATCATGATGTGGATCAAATGTCCAGTTTATCTCTATAAAAACCTGGAAAAGTTTGAAAGGTTTGGAGAAAAAGATGTAAAACAATAAATTTATCATCCTCCATGAAGAGAAAGCAATAGACACTGTTTTATTCTTGACCCCTAAATAAAGTGTAATTTATAACTTATTTATTACAGAAAGAAACAAACAAAACTAGAATTGATATAATAAAAGAAATAAAGTTTTTAAGAAGATAAAGAATAAGAAAAGTAAAAACATGAAATATAATGATAAATAATAATAGCTGTTATATTAAATCTGATTATATCAAAACTTCTTCAAATGAATGCATCTCAGTTTATGTCAAGAAAAAAATAAATTTGCTTATTTTAAAACCAACTGAAAATCATGACACCTACAGATTCAAAATGCTAGGCAAATGTAATTTTAAAAACAACTTACGTTAAAATATCAATATTAAATCAAAGTGTAACATAAGGAAATACAATACATAGCACAAGGAATATGTTTATGTAAATACCATTTAAAATCCACAATATAGATAATTACAGTTGTGAGCCAACGCTTATTGAGTGCTTCCTGTGTATCAGGCATTATTCTAAATGCTTATAAGTGGTTATTCAAGTAGCTCTCAAACGGCCTATCAGTTAGGAACCATTATTATCCCGATGCCAATATAGAAACCTGAGACAAATAAATTAAGAAATTTGCCTTTCCACTTAACCAGTGATTAGTAGATCTGGGATTTGAATTCATTCACTCACACTTCTGGAGACCTTGATTGTTGTGTACATGACTTTATCTCCTTTTATAACAAGACTGGGAGTGAACTGTGGCTCAGATCATGAACTCCTTATTGCCACATTCAGACTGAAATTGAACAAAGTGGGGAACACCACTAGACCATTCAGGTATGACCTAAATCAAATGCCATATGACTATACAGTGGAAGTAAGAAGTAGACTTAAGGGACTACATCCAATAGACAGAGTGCCTGATGAACTATGGACAGAGGTTCATGACATTGTACAGGAGACAGGGATCAAGACCATCCCCAAGAGAAAGAAATGCAAAAAAGCAAAATGGCTGTCCAAGGAGGCCTTAAAATAGCTGTGAAAAGAAGAGAAGTGAAAAGCAAAGGAGAAAAGGAAAGATATACCCATTTGAATGCAGAGTTCCAAAGAATAGCAAGGAGAGGTAAGAAGGCCTTCCTCAGTGATCAATGCAAAGAAATAGAGGAAAACAACAGAATGGGAAAGATTAGAGCTATCTTCAAAAAATAAGGGATACCAAGGGAACATTTCATGCAAAGATGGGCTCAATAAAGGATGGAAATGGTATAGACCTAAGAGAGCAGAAGATATTAAGAAGAGGTGGCAGAATACACAGAAGAACTGTACAAAAAAGATCTTCACGACCCAGATAATCACTGGGTGTGATCACTCACACTCACCTAGAGCCAGACATCCTAGAATGTGAAGTCAGGTGGGCCTTAGGAAGCATCACTATGAACAACGCTAGTGGAGGTGATGGAATTCCAGTTGAGCTATTTCAAATCCTAAAAGATGATGCTGTGAAAGTGCTGCACTCAATATGTCAGCATATTTGGAAAACTCAGCAGTGGCCACAGGACTGGAAAAGGTCAGTTTTCATTCTAATCCCAAAGAAAGGCAACACCAAAGAATACTCAAACTACTGCACACTTGCACTCATCTCACACGCTAGTAAAATAATGTTCAAAATTCTCCAAGCCAGGTTTCAGCAATATATAAACTGTGAACTTCCATATGTTCAAGCTGGATTTAGAAAAGGCAGAGGAACCAGAAGATCAAATAACCAACATCTGCTGGATCATCGAAAAAGAGTTGCAGAAAAACATCTATTTCTGCTTTATTAACAATGCCAAAGCCTGTGACTGTGTGGATCACAATAAACTGGAAAATTCTGAAAGAGATGGGAATACCAGAGCACCTGACCTGCTCTTGAGAAACCCATATACAGATCAGGAAGCAACAGTTAGAACTGGACATGGAACAACAGACTGGTTCCAAATAGGAAAAGGAGTATATCAAGGCTGTATATTGTCACCCTGCCTATTTAACTTATATGCAGAGTACATCATGAGAAACCCTGGGCTGGATGAAGCACAAGCTGGAATCAAGATTGCCAGGAGAAATATCAATAACCTCAGACATGCAGATGACACCACCCTTATGGCAGAAAGTGAAGAAGGACTAAAGAGCCTCTTGATGAAAGTGAAAGAGGAGAGTGAAAAAGTTGGCTTAAAGCTCAATATTCAGAAAACTAAGATTTTGGCATCTGGTCCCATCACCTCATGGGAAATAGATGGGGAAACAGTGGCTGACTTTATTTTTCTGGGCTCCAAAATCACTGCAGATGGTGATTGCAGCCATGAAATTAAAAGACACTTGCTCCTTGGAAGCAAAGTTATGACCAACCTAGACAGCATATTAAAAAGCAGAGACATTACTTTGCCAACAAAGGTCCATCTAATCAAGGCTATGGTTTTTCAAGTAGTCATGTATGGATGTGAGATTTGAACTATAAGGAAAGCTGAGCACCAAATAATTGATGCTTTTGAACTGTGGTGTTGGAGAAGACTCTTGAGAGTCCCTTGGACTGCAAGGACATCCATCCAGTCCATCCTAAAGGAGATCAATCCTGGATGTTCATTGGAGGGACTGATGTTGAAGCTGAAACTCCAATACTTTGGCCACCTGATGCAGAGAGCTGACTCATTGGAAAAGACCCTGGTGTTGGGAAAGATTGAGGGCAGGAGGAGAAGGGGACGACAGAGGGTGAGATGGTTGGATGGCATCTGACACAATGGACATGAGTTTGGGGGGACTCTGGCAGTTGCTGATGAACAGGGAGGCCTGGCATGCTGCAGTTCATAGGGTCACAAAATGTTGGACACTACTGAGCTACTGAATTGAACTGATAGCAGCCATGAAGTATCAGCTACCTATTGTTAAAACCAACAGATAAAGCAACATCTGTGCAAAGAGACATTGAGAAAACTACCATCATAACAATAATGATGTTCAAATAATAGTACCCCATCTTCTAAGTAAAAACTCATAGACTAAAAAAAAAAAAAAAAAAAAAAAACTCATAGACTTAAATGTGTTATGTAATAACAGGATAGATATAGATGCATATACATATAAGGCTTTCTGCCCTACAAACAAATTTGTTGTTCAACTGTAAAGTCATGTCCGACTCTTTGCCACTCCATGGACTGCAGCACTCCAGATTTCCCTGTCCTTCGCAATGCCCTAGAGCCCACTCAAACTCATGTGCATTGAGTCAGTGATGCCATCCAACCATCTTATCCTCTGATGTCCCCTTCTCCTGCCTTCAATATTTCCCAACATCAGGGTCTTTTACAATGAGTCAGATCTTCACATCAGGTGGCCAAAGTATTGGAGCTTCAGCATCAATCCTTCCAATGAATATTCAGTACTGATTTCCTTTAGAATTGACTGGTTGGATCTCCTTGCTGTTCAAGGGACTCTCAAGAGTCCTCTCCAGCACCACAGTTTGAAAGCATCAATTCTTTGGTGCTTAGCCTTCTTTATGGTCCAACTCTTACATCCATACATGACTACTAGGAAAAAACATATCTTTGACTACATGGACCTTTGTTGGCAAAATGATGTCTCTTCTTTTTAATATGCTGTCTAGGTTTGTCATAGCTTTTCTTTCAAGGAGTAAGTGTCTTTTTTTTTTTTTTTTTTTTTTTTGAGTAAGTGTCTTTTAATTTCATGGCTGTAGTCACTGTTCACAGTGATTTTGGACCACAAGAAATTAAAATCTGCCACTGTTTTCATTTTTTATATATTTGCCATGAAGTGATGGGAGTGGATGTCATGATACTACTTTTTTGAATGTTAAATTTTAAGTCAGCTTTTTCACTCTCCTCTTTCACTTTCATCAAGAGGCTTTTTAATTCCTCTTCACTTTCTGCCATTAGGGTAGTATCATCTGCATATCTAAGGTTGTTGATATTTCTCCTGGCAGTCTTGATTCCAGCTTGTGATTCATCCAGCCCAGCATTGTATCATATTCAATAAAGATGAAAACCACAAAATTAACCTGTTAATACATTAGATAAGAAAACACTGATACATTCCCAAATGGATCTTTGGTGGTAATAGGAAAAATTTCACCATAATAGACCAAAAAAAAAAAAAAGTTGGTATTGCTGAAAAAGTGGAGAGAAACTAATGATGGCAACTTCAGTATCTTTTATATATTAATCTAATAAATAACATACCTCTGCTTTTCATGTGTTCTGTTGATCATATAAAGACCTCTGGTATGATGTAACAGGGGAATACATAGAAATTGTGTGGGGCCTCTTAGAAATTGGCTGCCACAGTACCCCCTCTGATACTCAACTGAGTCATGTCCCCTCTTTCTGTTACTCTTTGTGTGTGTGTCTGTAAGAGCTTTGTATATTATACTGTAGGGACATTTGTCTCTGGGAAGATTAAAATGTTATTCAAGATGCTACTGTAAAGACAACAGAGGTTTAACCAAGGTTCTGAACTAAAACCCCATGGCTTTTCTCCTACGCTCAAGTAGAATGCTATATAGGTCTATTACTGTGTGGTGCACTTTTTCCAACATTCATAATGTTTCTGTACTACTGAACATTTGGAATTGCTGAGATTATTTGTTTCTCCAGCTTTGCTTTATCCTCTAGCCTTCAGTTTGCCCTCAGCCATATCCCACTGGTATATATGTTCCAGTTTGTTAAATTCTCTCTCTGCTTCTCCAGGTTCTTTTTTTTTTTTTTTTTAATAGACATGAACACTATAGAACCAGACTTACTAGAATCACATGAATTGTAGGAGCAAATATGTTTGGAGTGAACATGTATAGATCTTTCTAAATTAGTCTTCTCGGGCTGCCATAACCAAATACCACAAACTGAATGGCTTAAGCAACATAAATTGATTTCTTACAGTTCTGGAGGGGGAAAGTTCAAGATAGAGGTTCTAGATGATTTGATTCCTAGTGATGGCTCTCTTCTTGGCTTAGAGATGACTACCTTCTCTGTGTATCCTCACATGGTAAAGAGGGTGAGCAAGCTCTTTGGTATCTCTTATAAGGAAACTTATCATATTAATCCTAGATTTATCCTTATGACCTCATTTAACCTTTTTCACTTTCTTACATCAGAGAATAACATTGTGAGTTAGGGCTTCAACACATGAATTTTGGGGGCATGAAGTTTATCAAATCTTTAGTGCTTAACCCTATGAGGAAAAAATGTGCTTGGACCTTGAGATGTTAGAAATTTCAAGGGGATATTTTTCAAAAGGGGTTTTGTGTTTATTCACATTATTTTTCTTAGTATTAATACAGATAATGAACTTTTAATACATTTGTTTCCAATAAGTAAGTTGCTCACAATATATGATTATCTGTTGTTGCTATTATTTCAGAAAAAAATTATTTCCTTCCTTAGTTTCCCTAGAATTTTAAAACAGATCACCAGCCCAGGTTGGCTGCATGAGACAAGTGCTCAGGGCTGGTGCACTGGGAAGACCCAGAGGGATGGGATGGAGAGGGAGGCGGGAGGGGGGATCGGGATGGGGAACACATGTAAATCCATGGCTGATTCAGGTCAGTGTATGGCAAAAACCACTACAATTAAAAAAAAATCCTTATTTAAGTTTAATATTCTACATTGCAATTTAACACGCTTTTCTTTAAAAAGGAAAATTGACAAAATTCGTCTACTGAAGTTACTGGTAGTAATGAAGAAAATTAAAATAATGAAAATTGCATTACCTAAAAGTCAACTTGAACTTGTTTTATTCACTTCAGTAGCCTCTTATTGTTGTAGTCACTAAATCTTGTCTGACTCTTTTGTGACCCCCATGGACTGTAGACTGCCAGTCTCCTCTATGATCTTTCCCAGGCAAGAACTGGAGTGGGTTGCAATTTCCTTCTCCAGGGCATCTTTCTGACCCAGGGATTGAACTCACTGGCAGGCAGATTCTTTACCATTGAGCCACCAGGGAAGCCCAGCCTCTTAATAGAGGATCAGATTTAAGACTAAAGCAAATCTATTATGTTAGCAATCCAGTATATCATTATAATAATTCCACTATTATACAAGGGCATTGATATACCGTAGTAAATTGAGTTAAGCTGGAATTAAGCTATTCTCAACATTCATCTTCTAGACATACATACACACATGCTCACAACAGTCCAAAGGACTGTTTGACAAACATTTTTGAAGTAAAACAACTCAGTTAATGAAGGAATCCATTTTCTTGGATTAATATTTGAGTTTCCCATTTTATTACTTTTCAAAAATACTATATATTTTACTGCATTTAAGGAAAATGTAACACATAACAAACATTGACAAGCTATTAGATATACTAAAGTCAGTAAGTAATATATGTTATAGCCAAAGCATAAGAAACATGTTCTTAGTAAAATATAAAATGATATTTTAATTTTAGAGCTCTAGCTAGCATTATATTGCTTCTATTAATGCCAATTTATGTTAAATTTATCAAACTGTCTTCTGAAGTCAATAAAAGAAGGGATTACTCTGAAGGAGTAATTTTAACTATAAATTGAGGCTATCATGTATCCTTATGTTTTGATCCATTTTTCTGCAATTATTTTTGTGGTTAAACCCTCCCACAAAATTCTCTAATTCCTTCTCTTAAAGCAATCCTGAGAATCAGTTGTTCAAGTATCTTAATTAAATTCTCTTGTTGGTCGTTTTTACTATTGAGTTAAGGTATCATTGAATTATTTTCTTAGGAAATAAAAGTAAATGCTTTTGTATTTTACACACATTTTTACAATGAAGGTTTGACGTGCTTTCTAGCTCTGAAAAGAAATAATAACAATGACCATTTAGAAGAAGTAAAATATGTCTTCCATTAAGTAAATGTGGCACAGTTAAAACCAAGTTCCAAGTTTTAGTTTCTAGTGTGCATGTGTGTGTATACACGTGTGTGGGAGGTGGAGAGACAAAGGGAGGGAGGAGGAAGAATGCGCCTGGTATGGGTCATCTGAGTTTACAAAATAACAGTGTATTTGACTCTTACACTTTTGACAACATAAGAACACAAGATGATTGAGCAAAATATGGCACTTGAAAGTTAACTTCTTTGGGATTTAGACAAATCACGAATTCTTTGCTGTTAGTTTGTTAATTGAGAACACTTTTTTAGTGAAAGAGTAAGTCATAGAAAAGTTGCACAAATATATTTTCATAGTATCATTATTTTAACAATTTTTATTATTAATATAATTTTAATATTCATCTGGAACTCTTGAAGTCCAAAATATGACTCCTAACAGAATTTACAGTCTTAAATATTTACTTTGTCATACTATTATAAATTCTAAGCTTTTGTGACTGGTACTGTAGAATATAATAAATAATATTTGCTGCTATTGAAAATTTCAAGCATAAGGGAATCATTTTTTTAATGAAGGCTTTAGCTTATAATTTTTTTGTTTATGGTTAAAAAGAAAGAACTCTGTTTGGTAAAATTAGTAGGAAATGCTAAATATATCAGTCTTGTAAAGGTCACTTGAAAGTTTAGTATTTTGCCTTGGAGATCAAGTAAGTTTAGAATGAGCCCATTCAAGTTTCATTAAGACAGCTGACTTCTCAGGATTGCTTTAAGAGAAGGAATTAGAGAATTTTGTGGGAGGGTTTAACTACCAAAAAAATTTGGAGGTAGTTTGTTTTTCAACAACAATAATAGTAATAAAAACAAATGACCATATAAATTAGTACTGAATGCCAAACTTCCCCCCAATAAAATCAACAAAGCTTTATTATATCATTTATTTGACTTATTTGTAATTAGTAAATAATATTTATTATGTGTCAGGCAATAAGGGGAGTTGAGGAAGCCCTTGACATAAATAATACAGAATATAAAATGATAAAGACATTACCTTAGGTTCCTTAGCATAGGGCTTCACAGTAATATTATTGTAGTGACATTAAAACAAACATACTTTGCAAACTCCCACCCATTTCTTATATATCAGAAACAGAAGAGATCGTGAAATAAAAGGATTAAGTGGAATTGAGAGAGATGAATCTCAGGATTGGGAGATTTTGTGGCTAGTATAACACTCTCTGCACATCCAAGTTGGAATCCCAAAAGAGAAGTAAATGCTGCTTGTATCATTTTATGCATGAATGAATATAATTGAGATAATTGATATGTTATTCTAGCAAATCTAATTACATGAATATTATCAACTGACTAAAAAAATCTAATTGCTGGTTACAGAACTTATCACTGAGGTTCCTCTTAATATGTTTCAAATTGACATTGTATACAGGACTATACTTCATTAATGATTTGTGGAAACAGAATGCTTGGCAGTGTATATATTTTACATGCATGTATACATATACATCGAAGAAGGCAATGGCGACCCACTGCAGTACTCTTGCCTGGAAAATCCCATGGACAGAGGAGCCTGGTGGGCTGCGAGTCGGACACGACTGAGCGACTTCACTTTCACTTTTCACTTCCATGCATTGGAGAAGGAAATGGCAACCCACTCCAGTGTTCTTCCTGGAGAATCCCAGGGACGGGGGAGCCTGGTGGGCTGCTGTCTATGGGGTCGCACAGGGTCGGACACGACTGAAGAGACTTAGCAGCAGCATACATATACATATGTGTGAATATGTATAAAATATATCCAAATCTATACAGTATATAAAAAGTATGCAGCATATCAGAGCCTGCTTTGTGTCCTTTCAGCTGGGAGGATAAGATAGCAAAGCTTACTGTAACTCTCTAGTACCACCAGGTTCTATACTTTCTCTGGTCTAGTCAACGAGTCCCACAGTGGGCCTGGTTTCTCCTGTAAAATACTGTTTCCAAGATCCACCACATCTCTTGTTACATGGGAAGTCAGTGAGTCATCTTAGTTGAGCATCTTCTATTTTGATTCTTTTTTTTTTTCATTTATTTTTATTAGTTGGAGGCTAATTACTTTACAATATTGTAGTGGGTTTTGTCATACATTGACATGAATCAGCCATGGATTTATGTGTATTCCCCATCCCGATCCCCCCTCCAGCCTCCCTCTCTACCCAATCCCTCTGAGTCTTCCCAGTGCACCAGGCCTGAGCACTTGTCTCATGCATCCAACCTGGGCTGGTGATCTGTTTCACTATAGATAATATACATGTTTCGATGCTGTTCTCTCGAAACATCCCACCCTCGCCTTCTCCCACAGAGTCCAAAAGTCTGTTCTGTACATCTGTGTCTCTTTTTCTGTTTTGCATATAGGGTTATCATTACCATCTTTCTAAATTCCATATATATGTGTTAGTATGCTGTAATGTTCTTTATCTTTCTGGCTTACTCCACTCTGTATAATAGGCTCCAGTTTCATCCATCTCATTAGAACTGATTCAAATGAATTCTTTTTAATGGCTGAGTAATATATATTTTGATTCTTATTGTGAGCCATTTTAAGCTACATTCCATAGAACCACTGGTGTTTTGAAAAGGTGCTTTTATTTATTCATTTTTTCATTTATTTTTATTAGTTGGAGGCTAATTACTTTACAATATTGTAGTGGTTTTTGCCATACATTGACATGAATCAGCCATGGATTTACATGTGTTCCCCATCCCGATCCCCCCTCCCACCTCCCTCCCCATCCCATCCCTCTGGGTCTTCCCAGTGCACCAGCCCTGAGCACTTGTCTCATGCATCCAACCTGGGCTGGCGATCTGTTTCACACTTGATAATATGCATGTTTCAATGCTATTCTCTCAGATCATCCCACCCTTGCCTTCTCCCACAGAGTCCAAAAGTCTGTTCTATACATCTGTGTCTCTTTTTCTGTCCTGCATATAGGGTTATCGTTACCATCTTTTAAAATTCCATATATATGCGTTAGTATACTGTATTGGTCTTTATCTTTCTGGCTTACTTCACTCTGTATAATGGGCTCCAGGTTCATCCATCTCATTAGAACTGATTCAAATGTATTCTTTTTCATGGCTGAGTAATATTCCATTGTGTATATGTACCATAGCTTTCTTATCCATTCGTCTGCTAATGGGTGTCTTCCATGTCCTGGCTATTATAAACAGTGCTGCGATGAACATTGGGGTGCACGTGTCTCTTTCAGATCTGGTTTCCTCGGTGGGTATGCCCAGGAGTGGGATTGCTGGGTCATATGGCAGTTCTATTTCCAGTTTTTTAAGGAATCTCCACACTGTTCTCCATAGTGGCTGTACTAGTTTGCATTCCCACCAACAGTGAAAAGGTGCTTTTAATAAGAGTTTTGGTGAAACAAATCAAGGGAGAAGGAAACCCACATCCTAAACATGGTTCTAAGGCTCTGTTCAAGGTGGCCTCCAACTCCACTGGTGCCATATGCCACTCTCCTTGTCTCTTATTTCAGTCCGGAAGCCCCTGGCCTCTCCACTGCTCTGCCTGAGCACCCTGCTCCACCTGGACAGCGCATGTGTGAACACGTATAAAATATATCCAAATCTATACAGTATATAAAAAGTATGCAGCATATCAGAGCCTGCTTTGTGTCCTTTCAGATATCCACATGGCTTATTCCCTCATTCAACTCTCTGCTAATGATTCATCTTATCAAAGAGAACTTCCCTAGTTACCTATTTAAATAATACATTCAACTAACTTTATTTTTCTTAACCAAGCTTACTAGATTAGGTTGTCTTAAATATATATTTGTTTATTGTCTCAACACAAACAGAAGGATGAAAACTTTATGAGAGTTTATCAGAATTATACTGATATGTCCACGCTGCTTCACTTCAGGTCAGTCATTCAGCCATGTCCGACTCTTGGAAACCCCATGGACTCAGCATGCCAGGCTTCCCTGCCCTTCACCAACACTCGGAGCCTGCTCAAACATGTCCGTCGAGTTGATGATGCCATCCAACCAATTCATTCTCTGTTGTTCCCTTCTCCTCCTGCCATCAATCTTTCCCAGCATCAGGATCACTTCCAATGAGTAAGTTCTTTGCATCAGCTGTCCAAAGTATTGGAGCTTCAGCTTCAGCATCAGTCCTTCCAATGAATATTCAGGACTGATTTCCTTTAGGATTGACTGGTTTGATCTCCTTGCAGTACAAGGGACTCTCAAGGGTCTTCTCCAACACCACAGTTCAAAAGTATCAATTCTTCAGCACTCAGCTTTCTTTATGGTCCAACTCTCACATCCATACATGACTACTAGAAAAACCATAGCTTTGACTAGACGGATTTTGTCAGCAAGTAATGTCTGCTTTTTAATATGCTGTCTAGGTTTGTCATAGCTTTTCTTCCAAGGAGCAAGCATCTTTTAATTTATGGCTTCAGTCACCATCTGCAGTGATGCTAGAGCCCCAAAATATAGTCTTTCACCATTTTCATTGTTGCTCCATTTATTGCCATAAAGTGGTGGGACTGGATGCCATGATCTTCACTTTCTGAATGTTGAATTTTAAGCCAGCTTTTTCACTCTCCTCTTTCACTTTCATCAAGAGGCTCTTTAGTTCCTCTTTACTTTCTGCCATTGGGGTAGTGTCATCTGCATATCTGAGATTGTTGATATTTCTCACAATAATCTTGATTCCAGCTTGTGCTTCATCCAGCCCAGCATTTCTCATGATGTTCCCTGCATATAAGTTAAATAAGCACGGTGATAGCATACAGCCTTGATGTACTCCTTTCCCCATTTTGAACCAGTCCCTTGTTCCATGCCTGGTTCTAACTTGCTTGACCTGCATATATACTTCTCCGAAGGCAGGCAGCGTGGTCTGGTATTCCCATCTCTTTCAGAAGTTTCCACAGTTTGCTGTGATCCACACAGTAAAAGGCTTTGGCATAGTCAATAAAGAAGAAATAGATGTTTTTCTGGAACTTTCTTGCTTTTTCTGTGATCCAACGGATGATTCTAAATGTGATTTTGCCCCTCTTACCATCTTGCTGGGGCTTCTGCTTTGCCCTTGGATGTGGGGTATATTATTTTGATGGGATTCAACATTCTCCTGTTTTTGGTTGTTCAGTAGCGAGTTGTAATTTTGGAGTTTTAGCAGGAGAAGATGAGCACACGTCCTTCTACTTTGCCATCTTGGCCCAAGAAAAAGAAATGCAAAATGGCAAAATGTTGTCTTAGGAGGCTTTACAAATAGCTGAAAAAAGAAAAGAAGTAAAGGCAAAGGAGAAAAGGAAAGGTATATCAATCTGAATGCAGAATTCCAAGGAATAGCAAGTAGAGATATGAAAGCCTTCCTTAATGATCAGTGCAAAGAAATACGGAAAAGCAATAGAATGGGAAACACTAGCTATTACTTCAAGAAAATTAGAGATAACAAGAGAAACTTTCATGCAAAGATGGGCACAATAAAGGACAGAAATTGTATGGACCTAACAGAAGCAGAAGATATTAAGAAGAGGTGGCAAGAAAACACAGAGGAATTATACAAAAAAGATCTTCGTGACTCAGATAACCATGATGGTGTGGTCACTCACCTAGAGCCAGACATCCTGGAATGCAAAGTCAAGTGGGCCTTTGGAAGCATCACTACCAACAAAGCTAGTTGAGGTGATGGAATTCCAGCTGAGCTATTTCATATCCTAAAAGGTGATGCTGTGAAAGTGTTGCACTCAATATGCCAGCAAATTTAGAAAACTCAGCAGTAGCCACAGTACTGGAAAAGGTCAGTTTTCATTCCAGTCCCAAAGAAAGGCAATGCCAAAGATTGTTCAGACTACTCATCTCACATGCTATCAAAGTAATGCTCAACATTCTCCAAGTCAGGCTTCAACAGTACATGAACCATGATTTCCAGAGATTCAGTTGTATTTAGAAGAGGTAGAGGAACCAGAGATCAAATTACCAACATCCACTGAATCATCAAAAAGCAAGAGAGTCCCAGAAAAAAAAACATCTATTTCTGCTTTATTGACTATGCCAAAGCCTTTGACTTTTGGGATCACAGCAAACTGTGAAAACTTCTGAAAGAGATGGGACTACCAGACCATGTTGCCTGCCTCCAGAGAAGTATGTGTACAAGTCAAGAAGCAACAGTTAGAACTGGAACAATAGATTGGTTCCAAATTGGGAAAGGAGTACGTCAAGGCTGCATACTGCCACCTCGTTTATTTAACTTATATGCAGAGTACATCATGTGAAATGCCGAGCTGGATGAAGCGCAACCTGGCCTCAAGATTGCCAGGAAAAATATCAATAACCTCAGATATGCAGATGACACCATGCTGATGGCAGAAAGTGAAGAAGAACTAAAGAGCCTCTTGATGAAAGTGAAAGAGGAGAGTGAAAAAGTTGGCTTAAAACTCAACATTCAGAAAACTAAGATCATGGCATCTGATCCCATCACTTCATGGCAAATAGATGGGTAAACAATGGAAAAGGTGAGAGACTATATTTTGGGGGGGCTCCAAAATCACTGCAGATGGTGACTGCAGCCATGAAATGAAAATACACTTACTCCTTGGAAGGAAAGCTATGACAAACCTAGACAGCTTATTAAAAAGCAGAGACATTACTTTGCCAACAAAGATCCATCTAATCAAGGCTATGGTTTTTCAAGTAGTCATGTATGGATGTGAGAGTTGGACCATAAAGATAGCTGAGTGCTGCAGAATTGATGCTTTTGAACTGTGGTGTTGGAGAAGACTCTTGAGAGTCCCTTGGACTTCAAGGAGATCCAACCAGTCCATCCTAAAAGAAATCAGTCCTGAATATTAATTGGAATGACTGAGGCTAAAGCTGAAACTCTAATACTTTGGCCTCCTGATGTGAAGAACTGACTCATTTGGAAAAAGCCTGATGCTGGTAAAGATTGAAGGCAGGAGGAAATGGGGACGACAGAGGATGAGATGGTTGCATGGCATCACTGAATCAATGGACACAAGTTTGAGCAAGCGGCAAGAGTTGGTTATGGACAGGGAAGCCTGGTGTACTGCAGTACATGGGGTTGCAAAAGAGCCAGACACGACTGAGTTAACTGAACTGAATGGATGTTGGCAATTTGATTTTTGGTTCCTCTCTCTTTTGTAACTCCAGCTTGCACATCTGGATGTTCATGTTTCATATACTGTTGAAGCCTGGTTTGGAGAATTTCGAGCATTACTTTGCTAGTGTGTGAGATGAGTGCAATTGTGCAGTAGTTTGAATATTCTTTGGTACTGCCTTTCGTTGGGATTGGAATGAAAGCTGACCTTTTTCATTCCTGTGGCTACTGCTGAGTTTTCCAAATTGCTGGAACATTCAGTGCAGCACTTTCACAGCATCATCTTTTAGGACTTGAAATAGCTCAACTGGAATTCCATCACCTGCACTAGCTTTGTTGGTTGTGATGCTTCCTAATGCCTACTTGACTTTGAATTCCAGGATGTCTGGTCTTGGTGAGTGATCACACCATCGTGTTTATCTGGGTCATGAAATTCTTTTTTGTATAGCTCTTCCATGTATTCTTGCCACTTTTTCTTAATATTTTCTGCTTCTGTTGGGTCCATACCATTTCTGTCCTTTATTGTGCCCATATTTGCATGAAATGTTCCCTTGTTATCTCTAATTTTCTTGAAGTAATAGCTAGTGTTTCCCATTCTATTGTTTTCCTCTGTTTCTTTACACTGATCACCTCCTTGCTATTCTTTGGAACTCTGCATTCAGAGCTGCATTCGGATATAGCTTTCTTTTTTTCATTTGCCTTTCGCTTCTCTTCTCTTAGGTGTAAGCCCTCCTCATTCAACCATTTTGACTTTTTGCATTTCTTGTTTCTTGGGGATGCTCTTGATCACTCCTTCCTGTACAGTGTCTCAAACCTCCATCCGTAGTTCTTCAGGCACTTTGTCAGATCTAATCCCTTGAATCTATTTGTCATTTCCACTGTATAGTTATAAGAGATTTGATGTAAGTCATACCTGAATAGCCTAGTGGTTTTTCCTACTTTCTTCAATGTAACTTTGAATTTTGCAATATGATGTTCATGATGTGAGCCACAGTCAGCTCCTTGTCTTGTTTTTGCTGACTATATAGAGCTTCTCTATCTTCGACTGCAAGGAATATAATCATCTGATTTTGGCTATTGACCATCTGGTGCTGTCCATGTATAGAGTCGTCTCTTGTGTTTTTGGAAGAGGGTGTTTGCTCTGACCAGTGCATTTTCTTGACATAACTTTGTTAACCTTTGCCCTGCTTCAGTTTGTACTCCTAGCTCAAATTTGCCTGTTACTCCAGTTTCCCTTGTCTTCCTACTTTTACATTCCAGTCCCCTATGTTGAAAAAAACATCTTTTTGGGGGTGTTAGTTCTACAAGGTATTGTAGGTAATCATAGAACTGTTCAACTTCAGCTTCTTTGGCATTAGTGGTTGGGGGATAGACTTGGATTACTGTTGTATTGAATCGTTTGCTTTGGAAATGAACAGAGATCATTCTGTCATTTTGGGGATTGTACCAAAGTAACTGCATTTCAGAGTCTTTTGTTGACCTTGAGGCCTACTGAATTTCTTCTAAGGGATTCTTGCCCACAGTAGTAGATATGTGGTCATATGAATTAAATTCACCAATTCCAGTCCATTTTAGTTCGCTGATTCCTAGAATGTCGATGTTCACTCTTGCCATCTCCTGTTTGACCACTTCCAATTTGCCTCGATTCATGGACCTGACATTCCAGGCTCCTGTGCAGTATTGTTTTTTTTTTTTTTTTTTCATTGTTCACCAGGAGTTTATTTTTATTTTCTTTTTTTATTTTAGTACACATTTAATGAAATCAAAGAACAAAAAATATTGATTTTGGCATATTTTCACAAATCTATGATCTCATGATACAACATCACTCTTTCCTTCCTTCACCAGTCATGTCTACACCTGGGCATTGTTTTCTCTTTGGCTCCATCTCTTCATTCTTTCTGTAGTTATTTCTCCACTGTTTAGAATATTTCTATGTTCTATATTTTATATATTCTGTATTCTATGTTTTTCTACACGGAGGTCCTCGGAAAGTACATCATAAGTAAATAAAGGAAAAAATGAGTCCCTCATATCCATGTCAACCAGTTTGGGGGCTTTGTTTCTCTGTGTAATGTAATGGGGTTTTTAAAGCACTTTTCTTCTGTAACAAAATCTCTGTGTCTAAAAAAAGTTTGATAAAAATGTGAAATTTTGTGGGAGAAGGCGAGGGTGGGATGTTCAGAGAGAACAGCATTAAAACAAGTATACTATCAAGGGTGAAACAGATCACCAGCCCAGGTTGGGTGCATGGAGACAAGTGCTCAGGGCTGGTGCACTGGGAAGACCCAGAGGGATGGGATGGGGAGGGGGGATCGGGTTGGGGAACACATGTAAATCCATGGCTGATTCATGTCAATGTGTGGCAAAAACCACTACAGTATTGTAAAGTAATTAGCCTCCAACTAATAAAAATAAGTGGAAAAAAATGTTCAATTTATGAAAGCAGTGATATGATGTAGTGTAAGTTCTAAGCATGTTTTTGATGCTGTTGAAATAATTCTATAAATTATTAAATCATCTTACAAAAATATTAGTTTATAAAACTTGTACCCAACAGTTGTCACAAATGTTTAAGCTAAGAAATGTTCAAGTTTTCATATTTGTTTAGTAAATATAGTAGATTTTAAGCCATATCTTTCTATAACTTGTGAAATTGGGTAAAAAGAAACTAAACCCTGTATATAACTGTACCAGTTTAATAAAACATAAGCATTTGTCATTTTAACAATAGAAGTTAAATGAAAACAGTTAGTAGTCAATATTTCTGCACCCAGCAAAAACCTAAGAAAGTATCCAAAAACTTTTTAAGGTTTATTTTATGATAAAAGAGGAACAGAGCAAAATGTTACAAATCATTTTTTTTATTGACCCTGAAAACTGATCATACTTATCCTCTATGAGAGTCCCAGTGGGAGGAAATAGAAGAACATCTAAAGTTCATTTGGTCAGTATCATAAGAGTCTTGTTAATTGGTCAAGAATTATATACATTCATCTATCCATCACTCATTCATTCAGTGCAGTCTAAACTCCTACCACATGCTAGAGATTACAGTGTGATATTTAAACTTTTGTTTTTTTTAAACCCAGTTCTGAACCCTGGATTCTGTTCTTTGTACTCCATCTGCTTGTGCTCAATCGTGTCCAACTCTTTGGGACCCCATGGACTATAGCCGGCCAGGCTCCTCTGTCCATGGGATTTTCCAAGCAAGAGTACTGGAGTGGGTTGCCATTTCCTCCTCCAGGGTATCTTCCAGACCCAAGGATCAAACCAGAATCTCTTACATTGGCAGGAGGATTCTTTATCCTCTGAGCTATGGCAGGAGCCCTCCTTTCTACTTAGCCACTAATAATTCCAAACTTTTCTGCCACACCCACTGCCTACCACCCTCATTTCTTAAAATTAATTAATTAATTTAATTGCAGGCTGATTACTTCACAATGTTGTGGTGGTTTTGGCCATTCCTTGACATGAATCAGCCACGGGTATACACGTGTGCCCCGATCATGAGCCCCCGCCCCCCTCTCTTCCCATCCCGTCTCTCAGAGTCATCCCAGTGCACTGGCTTTGAGTGCCCAGTTTCATGCATCGACCTTGGACAGGTCATCTCTTTCACATGTGGTAATAAACATGTTTCAATGCTGTTCTCTCAAATCATCCTACCATCGCCTTCTCCCACAGAGTCCAAAAGTCTGTTCTTTATATCTGTGTCTCTTACTATATCTCATATATAGGGCCGTCATCACCATATTTCTAAATTTCATACATATATATGCATTAATACACTGTATTGGTGTTTTTCTTTCTTACTTGCTTCACTCTAGTAAGCTCCAATTTCATGCACCTCATCTTTAGAACTGACCCAAATGTGTTATTTTTAGTAGCTGAGTAATATTTCATTGTGGATATGTACCAAAACTTTCTTATCCATTCATCTGCCAATGGACATCTAGGTTCCTTCCATGTCCTATTGTAAACATTGCTGCAGTGAACATTCAGGTCCACATTGTGGCTTCCTCATTGTGTATGCCGAGCAGTGGGATTGCTGGATTATATGGTAGTTCTATTTCCAGTTTTTTAAGGAATCTCCACATTGTTCTCCATAGTGGCTGTACTGGTTTGCATTCCTACCAGCAGTGTAAGAGAGTTCCCTTTTCTCCACACCCTCTCCAGCATTTAGTGTTTGTAGACTTTTTGATGGCAGCCATTGTGACCGGTGTGAGATGGTACCTCATTGTGGTTTTGATTTACATTTCTTTGATAATTAGTGATGTTGAGCATCTTTTCATGTGTTTGTTAGCCATTTGTATGTCTTCTTTGGAGAAATGTCTGTTTAATTCTTTGGCCCATTTTTTAATTGG
Source organism: Cervus canadensis (assembly GCF_019320065.1). NCBI lineage: Eukaryota > Metazoa > Chordata > Mammalia > Artiodactyla > Cervidae > Cervus > Cervus canadensis. The sequence continues at coordinate 32,548,058 of NC_057409.1, read as the reverse complement.
GTCATTTATTTTTCTGGTATTGGGCTGCATGAGCTGCTTGTATATTTTTGAGATTAATTCTTTGTCACTTGCTTCATCTGCTATTATTTTCTCCCATTTTGAAGGCTGTTTTTTCACCTTGCTTATAGTTTCCTTCATTGTGCAAAAGCTATTAAGTTTAATTAAGTCTTTATTTATTATTATTATTATTATTTTTTTGCTTTGATTTCCGTTACTCTGGGAGGTGGGCCGTAGAGGATCTGACTATGATTTATGTCAGAGAGTGTTCTGCCTATGATTTTCTCTAGGAGTTTTATAGTTTCTGGTCTTACATTTAGATTTTTAATCCATTTTGAGGTTTTTTTTTGTGTGTATGGTGTTAGAAAGTGTTCTAGTTTCATTCGTTTACAGGTGGTTGACCAGTTTTCCCAGCACCACTTGGTAAAGAGTTTGTTTTTTCTCCGTCGTCTATTTTTGCCACCCTCATTTTTCACTGAATTAGGTCTACACCCACACCTCAGAGCTTTAACAACCTGCAGGGGAAGAGCAGATTGAATTTTCAATCGAGAACCTTGTTTTTAATGGTTCATACTGCCTATGCTTTCAATCCTTGATTAATATTCTGATAAATCAAGTTAACTTTAAAACAGGTATGTTTGTGCCTTTTATTTCTGGATTGAATTCTCCAAATACTTTTTCATAAACTAATATGCCACTGTTCCTGTTTCCATTTTAACTCTCTGGCATTTGTCTGAGATAAGAATTATAATCTTAGACAATTCTAGTTCTTCCCACTTGACTGATATTTAATTCCTCAATTAAATATGTATTTGCCATTGTTAGGATAATATGGAGCTCTGTACAGATCTAAAATTATATGCACATTCTTAAACCACAAAATTCTTAAATTTGAATAAATGACATTAATAACACATAAGCAAAGTGCTAAGTGCCATAAGAGAGGAACTATTATCTATTTTGAACAAATTATGAAAAAAATTTCTAGGATAAGAGGAAACACTACTTTAAGTACATGCATTTAACACTGTCAAGAAATAGCCAATTGAAAGGGGAAAAGGAAGGGATTATAAACATGGGGAGTTAAGACTGTGGTATTAAGATACAAGTAGATGAATAGTGGGATGAATGCCTAAGCTGTTCTGGGGAGGGGAGTAGTTCCTAACTCATTTATATAAACCAAAGCCATTCATACAAGTACATGCTATCAGTCCTTGTTAGAACAAATAGAAAACCAGTGAAAATATAGATGATTTGAACAGCACTGCAAACCAAGTTTCCCTAATTGAGATTTATAGAGCACTCCACTCAATAGCAGCAGAATACATATTCTTTATAAGTGTACATGGAACACCACCACGGTAGACTGTGTGTTGGGCCATACAATAAGATCAATACATTTTTAATGATTTAAATCATTCAGAGTGTATTTCTGGTAGAAAACTGAATTAAATTAGAGATCAGTAACAGAAAGATATTTGGACTATCTCCATATATTTTGAAATTCAAAAACACGTTTTAAAGGCTTCAAGGGTCAAAGAATAAATCACAGGGGACTTAGAAATAACCTAATTGGATAAAAGCACAATATATTAAAATAGTGAGATAGAAATTCAACAAAGTTGCAGAATATAAGGTCTACAAACAAAAACAATCTTATTTCTGTATAATAATAATGTATGGTTATATCAATTAAAAAAATAGCTATTCACAATAACTCCAGGAATGGTGATACATAGTTATGAATTTTAAAAATACAATATCTAAGTGCTGAAATTACAAACACTAAAGAAATAAATCCAGGAAGACCTCAGTAAATCAGAAACTGACCATGCCAATGGTTTAAAAAACTCAATATAATAAAGATGCCAATTCTCCACAAACTTATATGTAGGTTTAATGTAATTCCTAGAAAAATCTCAGAAATATTTTTTATAAATGTAGACAATTCAATTGTATAATATAGGAGATCCTATTATTGCAGTTACTAAAATAGCCAAGGCTAGGCTGCTCAGCTAGCATGCCAGCAATTGTAGGGGGATAAACGCTGCATCCAAATTTATGCGGGGTACAAGGATGAGGCTGGATTCTGTAATGGGCTGGAACTACGAGGACAGTGAGAATGAGTTCCCAGTTAGTGATTGTTTTGAGGACCCAATCACTAAATTTGGCCTGGGGAAACTGAGGGCAGGGCATGCCTCTTTGCTTCCTCATTTCCTGCGAGAGCTCCCTAATGTTTGATTGGCTATCCTCATCCTTCTCTGTATTCCTTCCAAGCTACCATTTAGAAGATAGGACCTTTATCTAGCCCAATTCACAGGAAGAAAGAGCAAATGTCAATTGCATTGTATTTGCATTTGCCTTATCATCTGGTGTGTTGCCATGGAGTTTTCTATTTTTTTAAGAAAAAATTCTCACATGTTACTGGGCCAAATGCTGCAAACCCCTGGTTTTAGAAAGAGCCTTATTGCAGGATAGTGAAAAGGCTGTGAACACGAGTGGATCTTTCTTTTTGTGCCTGGATTCCTCAAAGCCTCATTTCCTAAAAAAGATGAGGAGAGTAGCCCAAGAAGCCATTGACTTCCTTAACAAGTAGTGTTTTTTGTCCCCAGGCTTTTTGAATGAAAACAAGATGCTGGATTGTCCTTGGAGAATAGTTAGTGTGAATATTTGGTGTCCTTCAGTTTACACAAATGTATTCCTGTAAGTCCGCTTTTAAGTTAAACTCACTGTTTGAGGAAAGTGCAGTATTTAATGGAACCCTGTGGAGAATCCCTTTACAAAGTGAATAATCATCTCCTAACCAATGTATTCTGTGTCTGTTTTTCTATAGCCTGGATTTTTTAAAAGGCATATTAAAATTATGAGTATGAAAACAAATTCCCTTGTTTCTAAAACTCCAGTTTAATAAATTCATTTGAGCATGCCCTTAGTAAAAATGCCTACTCCACATGACCCAACTGATTCTTGTATCTCCGTAGTTGACTTTAATCAAGAATAGTCACACCTGTACTGTTATGTCAAACTCTAAGATAACAACTTTTAGCAGAAATAGTTCCTGATGAGAATGATCAAATTCTTATCATCTTGATAGATAGATAGGGGATATAAATAATACCGAGTAATGTTTAAGCAGTCTTTTACAACTCTCAAATTAATTTCAGACATTTTCTACTTTATCCTGATTATACATAAATGTAGAGTACATGTGATTGTCTAGAGTCATGTAAATTGTGGAATTGATTCATAACCCTAAACCTTAGTCTGGAACTCTTCCTATAAAACTTTTAGAAAGTAAGTCATATTAAACAGCCCTATAAGTAATGTAAAGTGTCAACAAATTTAAATATTACATTAAATTTTAGAAGAACCATTTATAATGGTCATTAAGGTACTTTTTTTCTTAGTTCAAAAAGGATGTGACATAGCGTGATCTTTATGCTTACTAGAAAAGTGTCAGATCTAAACTGAATACCTTCCCCTTTTATATTTCTGTTTCTTCACCTTTTTAGCAATGTGTATGGTCCTCAACTGCCATTTATATAAAAATAAAAATTGAATATTACTATATTTGAATACAGGTGGAAGTTTTTTTTAGCCAAAATGCTAGAGTTACATTGTAAGAAAAGATCATATCAAAAGCTGAGAGGTAAATTACCTTTTTTGGAATTCATCCATTCATTATTTCTCTGAGAATTCACTCAAAAAGATACTCTATATGAAAATTTTAAAACAGCTATAGAATTTTGTTGCATAATCCGTTTTTTCCATGATGAACTTGACTGATGGAAGCAAGGTACCACTGTATCTTATAGGGGTGGCAGCAGGCAGAGGGTTTCCCAGCTTCTTCCTTCCCTAAATCCCACCTTTCTTTAGTTTTAGCATCCTCATGTTCTATTTCTTCATCTGATTCCATATATTCCCCACATTCTGGTCCTCCTGATTCTCCTCGCTTGTCTCCTACTGCTTTGCCAACTTCTGGTACTTCAGCCACTGGAGCTGAGACAGCTGTGAGTCAAGCACCAAACTGCAACCAGTTTATATTTTAAATTAATGTAAAAGAGAAAAATAATAAATGCATAATTGGCTTTCCTGACAGCTTTAATGCATGGATTTCAGAGTCTTTTTTGGGCAATACATTGGGAAGTAAGAATAAATGACAGAGTCAACAATTTAATCATTAAGTCTATAGTTCACCAGGGCAGTGAGCAATACAGCCTTCAGAGTGAAGTCTTTTTGTTGTATTTCAGATTCATGAGCAGTAAAGTGGTTGGGACCTGGCATGCTATATATCTTGCTGAATAGGACAGTCCTACATAATGAACAATTTTTTGTATCCATCATGCCTTCTGAAAGCCCCTATGCATATTCATGAAGTTGAAAGAAAAAGTCTGTTAAAAATCCTAAATTTTTATTTTTAGCCAAGGACAAATTTCACATTGAAAGTAAAACCACAGCATTGTTTACAAAATTTTAGTATATGCTGTTCTTTAGGAATTCAACTACTTTGTAAGTCAATGGAATATTTAACAAATTTTTATTGAAACGTGACAACAGTTGTTTACCTTTGCATGAAACAACCTCATGGCAGTATAGGGCCACTTGAATTTGAGTTCTAGACAGAAAACCTTAACAGTTTGTGTTAATTACAGTTGTAACCATGATGATTCCATAGATGTGAGCCTCTGGTTCCGTGATTGGGTCTCCTAATGTAGTTGTGTGTGTACGTGCTAAGTCACTTCAGTCGTGTCCAACTTTGTGTGACCCCATGGACTATAGCCTGCCAGGCTCCTCTAACCATGGGATTTTCCAAGCAAGAATACTGAAGTGGTTTGCCATGCCCTCATACAGGGGATCTTCCTGATCTAGGGATTGAACCTGAGTCTCTTAGGTCTTGTGCATTGGCAGGCAGAGTCTTTACCATTAGCACCACTGGGGAAGCCCTAATTTAGTTGAATATAAGCATTTATACTTTGAAAAACAATATTTTGTTAAAAATTACTTGCTTTTCATTTCTTTGCACATTGCAATTAGACCACTATATTGACTTTTTAAATTACTATCTTTTATTTGTATGGAGTAGATGGAGCTTTAAATATATTTGTTTTTCAAAAAGGCCAATAGATTTCATAGAATGAATGAAGTAGTTAGACTAGTACCAACTGATGGGGGGGGGGGAAATACATAATAAATTATTTAGCTCAATATAAGAATTCTTAATTATATAAACATGAAATCAAGATTTGTTGGAAATAATTGACCCATTTATATGCATTGATTGATATTTCTATCATGTATAAGTGATGCTATATACAAATGATAAAACAAAGTCATATAAAAGTTGGCCTTACAATACAGATGTCTAATAGGAATATAAGTCATCCTTATCAACTTTCAGCTGTGCTGACCAGTCATGTAATGAAAATGGATAGCACCTGAAATGAGAAAACAATTACGTGGCAATCTGATGGAGGGTGGCCATACCCAACGGATGAACAAAATACCTCAAGCAAAACTAACAGCAGCATAATGAGCTAAGAAGTGACAGGCACAGCTCGGGCAGATCGTGTTTGCCTGAAGCAAGCAGAGTCTGAGCTCCTTCACTGCCTCATTTAAACAGAAGAGTATGCTTAGCGTGAAACCAAGAGACAGTTGACAGAGAATGACACCCTGCAGGTAACAGCTGCTGCTAACACCCAAAGGATAGAATTGCATAGCAGGCATATTTATTTAATTTTGAAATTTGTGAGAAAAATCTTTTTAGACCCATTCTTATGAGCAGAAAGCCTCAAGGTCAGTGGACCAATCACACAGTGCAGAAGGTATTGCCATATTTATATGATGCAGTGGAATGAAGTAATTTTAACAGGACTATTACATTTGCATAAATAGAGTTTGTTGATTATGATTGTTCTAAAGAAAAATACACATTTAAAACTAAATACCCTAAAGCATAATTTTAATGGCACTCCCTGCCTTACAGTCATACACAGTATTCAATCCCAATTTCTTTTCTGGAAATTGAACCCAATTGAGCCTAGTACCACGTCCAGGCCACAAAAAAGCAGGGGAAATCCTGCTTTAAGTGAAAGTAATACTGATACCATATGTATCTCTATCACGTTTTAGAAAGATATGCTTAATAAGAAAACTGTTTTTTCATGTCAAATCCAGATTTTATTTAAGAAAAATCCTGAATCCAAAGATAAAATACAGTTAAAAACAAAAACTATTGTGTGCTTCTTTGTTGAAATGCTGGTAGTTTTAAATTCTTGACATGAGTGATTGGCTATGTCACATATGAATTTGCCAGGGAATAAAATAGAGGTCATAAAATATAAAGACATAATAGGACATATTTATTACCTCATGAAACAAGATGGCATTCTAATATCTTTAGCTGTCCACTTTACTGTATTTTGTGTATGAGTCCTCACTACAGAGATCTGTCCCTGATTTGAACACATCACATATGAGAGGTAAAATGCATGTGGCAGAGGAGGGTTGCAAATGGCATTCTGCTTAGGATCCTCATCTTCAGGTCAGTAATGTTCCATCACACAAACAAGGCAATGATTATGATGAGGAGGATCTTTATAATAATCTGTAGGGTTCTGCAGAACTTTTCCAGCCACATCTTCAGATCCTAACAAATTACTTTGTGGTGGAAAAAGCAGATGGAAGTTAAGAAATGTTAGTGCAATATGATGTTATAAAGAAAAGCACATGTATCTTTTCTCAAATTTGGTTTAATTCATTTTTTGCAGATGGTGGTTTTCTTTAAAAGCTTTAATGTGTTCAGTGTCTGTACAATTTTATGAGGAGGAGGTGTGAGTTGCCATCGTGATAACAGTAAAATTCAGTGAGCCCTGCTATATAATTTGTTTACTAATAAAGAGGAGGAACACACCCAGTTAGCATATTTTAATGGGCTAGTAAATGAATAACCAAGAAAAGAGAGAACTTCAGTTTCAATATGAAATGTAGAAGCCATTGAACAAATGAAATTATGGCAAAGAAAGTCTTCTTTAAAGATTTTTTAAAATCTGCTACATCAAATCATTCCTGTGGTATTTAATTCTTTCTGATGAACACGATGATCAAAGTTTCGTTAGTTTGTTACAGAAAAAGAATGAACCGCTTTTAGAAGTCATGTCTCTTGTAATCCAACTATTATTTAGATAGATATATCAGAGAGAGATAGTAATTTTCAAGTTGTTTAGAACACTAAAGTGCAAGTAGAAAATAATTACTATTATTAATATCACTGTTAAAGTACCTCTGTTCCCTGAATCAGAGACCAATCTGACTGATTTGCTTACATATTCATGGCTGCTTTTAAGTGCCCTTTACTCAAAATTTTGTTCTCTGTATTACAGTTGTACTATATAGGAAATAAAATGGATATACCTTGTTTAAAGGTATCCATAGAACAAAGTTATTTACATAATCAAGAAGAGATCCAGACACAGACAAGTGACTTAATCATATAATATAAAGGTTATTACAAGGTCCTGCATGACCCCGAATATTTGCCACCAGCTTCCTATCTTATTTCTTTGTTTTTTTATATGGACTAATATTCCTGCAATTAGAATTACTTCTTTTGTAAGAAGAATGAATAAATAAATGGCTTTATTATGGTTTTATATAATATTTATTACAATATTTAAAAGCTAATGATTAACAAATACACTTGGGTGAAATGGGCCTCAGAGAAATGGGAGGGAGGATACTAATTTAAGGAGGCCATCTCATTTCATTATCACAGATTAATTTATTAAATTAGCTAGTTGCTCACCAAGCCTGCCTGACCCAAAAATTATGAAGTGGAAATGCCCTCTTCCATTTACATTCCAAAGTGTAAATATGTTTTAGAAACAGAGAAAATCTAAGGGATTTGATGTGTGACATAGGTTATTTTCAGGTGGCTTTTCATGGAGGGAGGGGTCCAGAAAAGCCTCAAGGAAGCATAAGGGTGTCAGGGAAAGCACATCCAGGATTTGAGAGGGCCACAGAGGTACTCAAGCTCACCGCCTAGAAAAGACGCTTCACAACTGCTAACATTTCTCTCTTTGCCGTAAATAATATATATGGCACAACTAAAGTTTCCCTGGAAGGCTTAAAATATTTTCTTATATTTTCTTTACCAGTGGTTCTGTCCCAAATCAAATATCTAAAAATCATAATTTTTACATACATTTTAAAGTAACAGTGAAAAAATGTATCAAACTGACTCACATTGATACCATCAAGGATGGTAACATAGGATTTTTCAGGTTAATACTTTTAAGAAGATTTCATTCTTAAGAATAAGCTTATGAATTAAGATCAGAAGTTTAAGCTAACTAAATTCTGCTTTTGGATGAGAAAATGAAAACTAAAATACTGGCAGTTTCTAAAGCTCCTTCAGTTCAGTTCAGTTCAGTCACTTAGTCGTGTCTGACTCTTTGCGACCCCATTAAAGGCAGCACATCAGGCCTCCCTGTCCATCACCAACTCCCAGAGTTTACTCAAACTTATGTCCATTGAGTCGGTGATGCCATCCAGCCATCTCATCCTCTGTCATCCCCTTCTCTCCCTGCCCCCGATCCCTCCCAGCATCAGGGTCTTTTCCAATGAGTCAGCTCTTTGCATGAGGTGGCCAAAGTACTGGAGTTTCAGCTTCAGCATCAGTTCCTCCAATGAACACCCAGGACTGATCTCCTTTAGGATGGACTGGTTGGAACTCCTTGCAGTCCAAGGGACTCTCAAGAGTCTTCTCCAACACCACAGTTCAAAAGTATCAATTCTTCAGCACTCAGCTTTCTTCCCTGTCCAGCTCTCACATCCATACATGACTACTGGAAAAACCATAGCCTTGACTAGATGGACCTTTGTTGGCAAAGTAATTTCTCTGCTTTTTAATATGCTATCTAGGTTGGTCATGCCTATCCTTCCAAGGAGTGAGCGTCTTTTAATTTCCTGGCAGCAATCACCATTTGCAGTGATTTTGGAGCCCAAAAAAATAAAGTCTGACACTGTTTCCACTGTCTCCCCATCTATTTGCCGTGAAGTGATGGGACCAGATGCCATGATCTTAGTTTTCTGAATGTTAAGCTTTAAACCAACTTTTTCACTCTCCTCTTTCACTTTCATCAAGAGATTCTTTAGTTCCTCTTCACTCTCTGCCATAAGGGTGGTGTCGTCTGCATGTCTGAGGTTATTGATATTTATCCCAGCAATCTTGATTCCAGCTTGTGCTTCTTCCAGCCCAGCGTTTCTCATGATGTACTCTGCATATAAGTTAAATAAGCAGGGTGACAATAAACAGCTTTGAGGTACTCCTTTAGATTTGAAACCCATCTGTTGTTCCATGTCCAGTTCTAACTGTTGCTTCCTGACCTGCATATAGGTTTCTCAAGAGGCAGGTCAGGTGGTCTGGTATTCCCATCTGTTTCAGAATTTTCCACAGTTTATTGTGATCCACACAGTCAAGGCTTTGGCATAGTCAATAAAGCAGAAATAGATGTTTCTCTGGAACTCTCTTGCTTTTTCAATGATCCAGCAGATATTGGCAATTTGATTTCTGGTTCCTCTGCCTTTTCTAAAACCAGCTTGAACATCTGGAAGTTCTCGATTCATGTATTGCTGAAGCCTGGCTTGGAGAATTTTGAGCATTACTTTACTAGCGTGTGAGATGAGTGCAATTGTGTGGTAGTTTGAGCATTCTTTGGCATTGCCTTTCTTTAGGATTGGACTGAAAACTGACTTTTTCCAGTCCTGTGGCCACTGCTGAGTTTTCCAAATTTGCTGACATATTAAGAGCAGCACTTTCACAACATCATCTTTTAGTATTTGAATTAGCTCAACTGGAATTTCATCACCTCCACTAGCTTTGTTTGTAGTGATGCTTCCTAAGACCCACTTGACTTCACACTCCAGGATGTCTGGCTCTAGGTGGCTGATCACACCATCGTGATTATCTGGGTCATGAAGATCTTTTTTTGTACATTTCTTTGTATTCTTGCCACCTCCTCTTAACATCTATTGCTTCTGTTAGGTCCATACCATTTCTGTCCTTTATTGAACCCATCTTTCATGAAATGTTCCCTTGGTATCTCTAATTTTCTTAAAGAGATCTCTAGTCTTTCCCATTCTGTTGTTTTCCTCTATTTCTTTGCATTGATTGCTGAGGAAGGCTTTCTTATCTTTCCTTGCTATTCTTTGGAACTCTGCATTCAAATGGGAATATCTTTCCTTTTCTCCTTTGCTTTTTGCTTCTCTTCTTTTCACAGCTATATATAATGTCTCCTCAGACAACCATTTTGCCTTTCTGTATTTCTTTTCCATGGGGATGGTCTTGATCCCTGTCTTCAGGGGGAGTTAATTATTGGATCATTTATGTTGATCATATAATCTTTTCCTTTGTCGCTGATTGAAATCAACATAAAGCTAAGTTTATTTTAAAACAATATATTCAATATTTGAAGACTAAGTCCAAAGAAAAGGTTTTTGGATTGAGGGTTAAGTGCTGGGAAGTAATGATATCTCTTCACAGAAAACAAAAATTTGTAGTTTCGTTAACAATAATAAGTAGCTCAGCTGGTAAAGAATCTGCCTGCAATGCAGGAGAATTGGATTTGACCCTTGGGTTGGGAAGATCCCTTGGAGAAGGGATAGGCTACTCACTCCAGCATTCTTGCCTGTAGAATCCCCATGGACAGAGGAGCCTTGTGGGCTATAGTCCATGGGGTCACGAAGACTGAGCAACTAAGGACAGCACATTGAATACCTACCCTGGACCCACTTTGTTTAGGACATGACAGATAAGGACAGAGTCTTCATGAAGTGTGCAACTCTAGGCAGAACTGACTGTTGGGTTTGAGAGGGAACAATGACATAAGTAATCAACTTAATTTCACCTAGTGATTGGCTTGGAAGGAAATTAACAGGGTGGACAGGGAAGCCTGTCGTGCTACAGTCCATGGGGTTGTAAAGAGTCGGATCCGACTGAGTGACTGAACTGACTGACTGATGATCAGAAGAGACTGAGTTTTGAATGAAAGCTCTGAGCAAGAGGAAACAACTGGACTGAAGTCTCTCTTCTCAAACACCCCAGGGCCTGGATGTTCTGAGGACGTTCCCCCTCATTCCAGCCCTGCCTTCTCTCCTTACTGCTGCGCTTGCGGGAACACCTCCTCTCCTGCAGCCATGCTTCTGTGGCTGAAGCTACTGTCTTTTCCCATTCCTGATATTTGGCTTCTAAGTTCTCTTTTCGAGGATTGACATGGAAAGGAAAAGGGGTGTAAGACTCAAAGTTTCACTGTGGCTACTTTTGATCATATTACAGTTACATATTTTGGAGAAAGAAGTTTAAATGTATGATTTCAGAAATTGTGGGTTTAAATTATTTAATGTTACATCTGTTGATCAACTTGTAGTTGATAAGGAAGTTCATCGCAGTCATCTTTAAAGCTAATTTATATCCTTTTTTAAGGAAAAAAAATCTCTTTCCAAAGAAAGATATGCTTCCTTTTGACCTTTTTGTTTTATATAAAAAACAAGACATCTGATAGTTTTAATACAATTTTTAGAAGCCAGAATTCTTTTAAAAACTGATCTAACTGCAGGAAGACTGCACTCAGGAGCCATTTTAAACATCAAAATCACCGAAATTACCACAAAAATGCAAAAAAAGGTGACAAGACTAAACAGACTGCAAGAAGAACACTGTATAAAGTATGAGAGCAGAAACAATAAAAAAAAAAGCATGGCCTGTCTGGAGCTCAGTTGGAAATGTGCATGTCACATGACAATTTTGTTGCTACTCTGCATTCCCATATGTGCATATGCCTGCAGAGTGTTGATTTCAGGATGGTAAATACAAATTTCCAAGCAGGCAGTTTGCAAATACGGAATCTTCTTTTTTTCCCAAATATATCCTCTCTTTTATATTTCTTTTTAGTTTAATTTTAACTGAAGGATAATTGCCTTACAATGCTGTGTGACTTCTGCCATATAACAGCACGCATCAGTCATAAGTGTTCATATCCCTCCTTCCTCTCGAACCTCCCTCCCAGCCCTCATCCCATCCCACTCTTCTGGGTTGTCACAGAGCACCAAGTTGAGTTCCCTGTGTTATATAGCAACTTCCCACTCTCTTATCTATTTTACACTTGGTAATATATATATTTTCATGCTACTTTATCAGTTGGTCACCTTCTTCTTCCATTCTGTCCATAAGTATGTTCTCTATGTCTGAGTCTCTATTCCTCCCTTGCAAATAGGTTCATTAGTACCATTTTTCTAGACTCCATGTATACACCTTACTTTATGACACTTGTTTTTCTCTTTCTGACTAACTTGACTCTATAACAGGCTCTAGGTTCATCCACCTCACTGGAACTGACTCAAATTTGTCCTTTTTATGCCTGAGAAATACTCCATTGTATATACTTGCCACAACTTCTCCATATATTTACCTGTTGATGGACACCTAGGTTGCTTCCATGTCCTGGCTATTGTAAATAGCACTGCAGCAAACATTGGGGTACATGTATCTTTTTCAGTTATGATTTTCTCAGGGTATATGCCCAGTAGTGGGAATTCTGGGTTATATTATAATTTTATTCCTAGTTTTTAAGGAATCTCCACACTGTCCTTCATAATGGCTATATCAATTTACATTTCTACCAACAGTGCAAGAGGATTCCCTTTTCCCCATGCCTTCTCCAGTATTTATTGTTTGCAGAATTTTTAATGATGGCCATTCTGACTAATGGGCTTCCCAGGTGGTACTAGTGATAAAAAAAAAAAAAAAAAAAAAACAAAAAAAACAAAAAAAAAAACCTGCCTGCCAGTGCAGGAGACATAAGAGATGTGGATTCAATCTCAATCTCTGGGTCAGGAAGATTCCCTAGAAAAGGAAATGGATACTCATCCAGTATTCTTGACTAGAAAATCCCATGGACAGAGGAGTCTGGTGGGCTATAGTCTATAGGATCACAAAGAGTCAGGCATGACTGAAGTGACTTAGCACACACACATTCTGACCGGTGTGAGGTGATACCTCATTCCAGTTTTGATTTGCATTTCTCTAATTGAGCATCCTTTCATGTGTTTGATGGCCATTGTATGTCTTCCTTGGAGAAATGCCTGCTTAGGTCTTCTGCCCATTTTTTGATTGGGTTGTTTGCTTTCCTGGTATTGAGCTGCATGAGCTGCTCCTTTGTCAGCTGTTTCATTTGCATTTATTTTCTCCCATTCTAAAGATTGTCTTCTTTTGTCTATAGTTTCCTTTACTGTGCTAAAGCTTTTAAGTTTAATTACATCCCAATTGTTGTTGTTTTTATTTCCATTACTCTAGGAGGTGGGTCAAAGAGAATCTTGCTGTGATTTATGTCAAAGAGTGTTCTGCCTGTTTTTCTCTATGAGTCTTATAGTTTCTAACCTTACATAGAGATCTTTAATCCATTTTGCATTTATTTGTGTATGGTGTCAGGAAGTGTTCTAATTCCATTCTTTTACATGTAGCTGTCCAGATTTCCCAGCACACTTCTTGAAGAGACTGTCTTTTCTCCATTGTATATCCTCGCCTCCTTTGTCAAAGAAAAGGTGCCCATAGATGCATGGGTGATCTCTGTGCTATCTTGTTCCATTGATCTATTTAATGTACTTTTGTTTTTATTTCAGTACCATACTGTCTTGATGACTGTAGCTTTGTAGTATAGTCTGAAGTCAAAAAGGTTGATTCTTCCAGCTCCATTTTTCTTTCTCAATTGTTTTGACTATTTGAGGTCTTTTGTGTTTCCATACAAATTATAAAATGTCTTATTCTAGTTCTGTGAAAAATGCCATTGGTAATTTGATAGGGATTACATTGAATCTGTCGGAGAAGGCAATGGCACCCCACTCCAGGACTCTTGCCTGGAAAATCCCATGGACAGAGGAGCCTGGTAGGCTGCAGTCCATGGGGTCACTCAGAGTTGGACATGACTGAGCAACTTCACTTTCACTTTTCACTTTCATGCATTGGAGAAGGAAATGGCAACCCACTCCAGTGTTCTTGCCTAGAGAATCCTAGGGATGGCAGAGCCTGGTGGGCTGCCGTCTATGGGTTGCACAGAGTCAGACACGACTGAAGCGACTTAGCAGCAGCAGCAGCATTGAATCTGTACATTGCTTTGGGTAGTATAGTATAGTTGGTGGTAAAGAATCTGCCTGCAGTACGGGAGACGTGGAGATGCAGGTTTGATCCCTGGGTCCAGGAAGTCCCCAGGGGAAGGAAACGGCAACCCATTCCAGTATTCTTGACTGGGAAATCCCATGGACAGAGAGCCTGGCAGGCTACAGTCCATGGGGTCACAAAGAGTTGGACAGGACAGAGTGACTCAATAGCAGCAAACAAACAAGGACATGATGGATTTCTCCACCTGTTTGTGTCCCCTTTGGTCTCTTTCATCAGTGCCTTGGTTTTCTGTGTGCAGATCTTTCGTCTTCCTGTGCTGTGTTGTGCTTCGTTGCTGAATCGTGTACGACTCTTTGTAACCCCATGGACTGTAGCTCACCAGGCAACTCAGTCCGTGGAGATTCTTGAGGCAAGAATGTGGAGTGGGTTGCCATGCCTCCCCCAAGGAATCTTCCCAACCCAGGGATCGAACCCAGGGTTCAATCAGACTCTTTACCATCTGAGCTGAGCTACCAGGGAGCCCTGGGTAGGTTTATTCCCATGACTCTTGCTCTTTTTATTGTGGTGGTAAATGGAGATGTTTCCTTAATTTGTCTCTATGATTTTTTGAATGTGGACTCTCTAACTAATTGGGGCCAACTACAATTCCCAGTATTCCCAGTGTTATGGTGTGCCAATTGCTTAAAATAGTAAATGCTCAATATGCGCCAACTTAAACTACAGTGTTAAGTGTAGAAACTGTTGAAATATAAAGAGTTATTTGCTTTTGTCTTTATTCATTTGTCCCGGGTTGCCATTTCAATATTTGGCCTTTTTATTTTGCTTTTTCCCATTATTCAGTTTGCTGCCATTTATTGCCAAGTATCCACATTTTCCTCATTGTTATCAGTGAACAGTGCTCCAGCCTCTTAAATTTCTCCCTGCACTTGCATCCTTTGCAAAAACAATTCAGTTGACTGTTTAACAATCTGAGTAAGGACTTGAGGGTACTCTAAGCAAGTCCTCAACTCTATTGTGGTTATTTTATTTATGCACCTTTATCTTTTATTCTCTAGATCCTGATTATATTTCAGGTATTTGAGGGTGCTGGGAAATCTGCCTTTTACATTGGTAGAGTAGAATTTTATTACCATTTGGAGATAGTTCTCAGTTCATATGTTTATTGTCATAAATTATGTTTATCTCAGATAAGCCTCATGATAAATGTTATCAGTGTATGTTTGCTCAATTATATAAATGCTATTTAAAATCCAGGTCTTTCACTTACAAAACAGAAATAGAGTCAAAATGTAGAAAACAAATTTATGGTTACCAGAGGGGAAAGAGAGGGGAGGGATAATTTAGGAGATTGGGATCAACATATACACTGGAGGAGAAAATGCAACCCACTCCAGTATTCTTACCATGAGAACCCCATGACAGTATGAAAAGACATATATACACATTGCTAGATATAAACTCAATAACTGGTAAGAACCTGTTGTAGAACACAGGGAACACTAGTCAATGCTCTATAATGACCTATATGAGAAAAGAAATCTAAAAAGAGTATGTGTGTGTGTGTGTGTGTGTGTGTGTAATTGACTCAGTCAGTTTGCTATACAGCAGATAGTAACACAACACTGGAAATCAGCTACTCTAATAAAAATTTTTAAAAAAAGAAAATAAAAGAGAGGTGGGATCAGAAAACAATCTTCCCACAGTCCATGGGATTGCAAAAGAGTTGGACACAATTTAGTGAATAAACAATTAAAGCCTGGGGCTTCCCAGGTGGCTCACTGGTAAAGTATCTGCCTGTCAACCCCTGGGTTCAGAAGATCCCCTGGAAAGGGAAATGGCAAACCTCTCCAGTATTCTTGCCTTCAGAATCCCATGGACAAAGGAGCCTGGCAGGCTGCTGTCTAAGGTGTCGCAAAAAGTCAGGAGTTTGGGACTAAACAACAGCAACAGTTAAAGTCTTGGGCCATAATATTGGGGTGGTTTTAATACATATTGTAAAAGAATTAAGAAAATAAGAGAAACATTATGATTTAAGTACAAAAATGAAAAAAAATGTAGGGGTATTGCTTGCCCTTTTAGAGAATTAGAGACAAAAAGAACAGGAGATGACACTGAAGGAAAAATGATGAAATGAAATGCGATGTAAAACAAAATGAGTGTGTTAATATTCTTGCTATTAATTTCAGTTCTCTCTAAAGCAAAAGATTTTCCAGAATTAACTACTAATTTTTCAAAATAAATCTGTAGCGTAAAATATAAATAAAATTTAGGTCTTACTAAGGGTTAATAAGATAATGAATTCCAGTATTTTTTCCTAAACAAGGATAGATAATTTTTACCCTTTTCTTCATGTTCACTTAAATACATACTGCTGTTCTTTTGTAAATGTTCTGCAATTGCATTAACCACATTTTGTTGATATGAAAGTTCATACAAGCTTGAAGTTTCAAAAATACAGTTTCGTATCCAATATTAATAGTGTTACAACAAATACACCAAAGGAAATAGAATCTTTAAAATTTAATACCTCGCGAAGGACTACTGTGTGTGTACTATGTGTTAAAACAACGTCCTCTTACAAGTTACAAGTTGGAAATACATTTTAAATGAAAATGCATCTTCTCTAGAAGAGTGGATAACTTTATTTTTTAACGAGTTCATAGTTGAGAAAAATAGCCATCCTTTGGTTACCAGAATCAAGGAGAGCAAGGGACGAGAATAGAAGAAAAAAGGGGAAATAAAGTAAAAACAGGAGGTAGTTGATAAAGAGCTTTTTCGTGTCAACTAACTTCTCTCTACAAAAATGTTAGGAAAACAGCAGACAGAGCAACAGAGAGAAAATTGCATCAGGCTTCAGCGTTTACGTCTTTGATGGAAATGTGCAAATCATTCCCATCACTTGTGGTGCAGTCATGCTCCGTCACTTTAGTCCATTTTCACCTTGCAAAGAATTCTGAATGGGACTTCCTTCTCTGGCAGCTAATTAATCTCTCACAAGCCTGCTCTCGCAGTCTGTCTGCCTGAAATGCCCCATACCTAAACCCAGTGATTTGTGAACAGATTTCTTTCCCCCTTGACCAGTTCTTTCTTCCTTTAAGCTATGTGAAGACCCAGCTTTTTCTTTTATTTGGGAAACTCTGTGCACTAGAATATATCATTGAGGAACCTCTCCCTCTATCCTACCACCATAACTGAATATACTCCCAAATAATTAAATTGGGTTTTAATGACAGCCAACAAAGCCTGAATATCAACTGTGGATGTGCACAGTGTTTTACTAGTAGCCCGCATGTATGTAAGGATATACATTACTAAATTACACATTTTCTGTGTGTATTTGTTAGATATTCCCTGTGATGAAACAGATATAATCATATATGATACTGTTGCCTTTGCCTTAAAAATACCGCCAAATTGTGCAAATAGACATTTTAGTGTTTTGGCAAATTTTGTATTTACTGTAAGAGCATAATTGTTTATAGGTTGGAATGCTTCAATTAAAAAATAATAAAAATTGCATTCATGTTTATTATATTTAATAAATACAGCCTTTTATAAAGTTACTGCTAATGAACTACTTGCAAATAGCAATGCTTAATTTTGTCACAGGTGAAACTGCCTTTCCATGATAGCTCATAAGAGGTTAGAAATGCCATCT
This sequence comes from Cervus canadensis, assembly GCF_019320065.1. Lineage (NCBI taxonomy): Eukaryota > Metazoa > Chordata > Mammalia > Artiodactyla > Cervidae > Cervus > Cervus canadensis. The sequence goes on along the minus strand of NC_057409.1, from coordinate 32,530,233 downwards.
TTATTATTTTGCTGATGCTGTCCACAGACCATCTTTTTAATGTAATTATCAGTATTGCTTTATTTTCTCTCATGTGTTTTTCTCTTAAATCTTTTGTGATTTGTATCTGTTCATTCATATTTCCTTTCCTTTTTTTTTCTTTAGATTTTCTTTTTTTTTTTCCATTTATTTTTATTAGTTGGAGGCTAATTACTTTACAATATTGTAGTGGTTTTTAGACATAAGACTTCCTGATAGCTATGCTGCCTTTAGAGAACAAAGATATATATATTACTGGTATAGATATTCCAAATATTATACATACTTTGTCCATCTATGAAGATGCATATACTTGACACATACATGTGTGGAGCCTTAATAAGAGGATAGAATCACTATAAATACTCAATGATTCACAGAAATATATCTTATGTATTTATTGTGTCCCACATATCAGGAGAGTGAAGGCAGAAGGAAAAAGTATTCTCACAAGTGATGTTTACTTTTAATTGTTTGGTTGAGGTGATATATACAGTGGAACGGGCAACTTAACACTGAAGTGTTCAATTATTATAGATGAATTTTGATAAATGCATTTACCTTTAAAGCTATTGAAGCTATAGGCCATTTCTGTGACCACAGATAATTTCCTGGTTCATCTAATGAAAGCCTATTCCCCACAGAAAATGGTGTCTTCTTTCTATAACCGTAGAGTATCTGTTCTTGAACTTCATATGAATTCAACTACATAATACATAGGCATATTTATCTGAATTCTTTCATTTGGTATTATTGCCATTAAAGTATGTTGTTGCAAAAGTCAACAATTCATTATTTTTAGTCACAGTCTAATGAGTCAATATAGTACCACTTCATCTAAGTATCTTAAAACAATATAATTCTGTGTTTACCCTTATCCTTGTGATTTTGCTTTTAGTTTACTTCTACATACTTAAAGCACTATCCAGTACAATGATGGTATCTTTAATCAGTTGTCTTTTAAAAATTTTTTAAAAAAAGATATTCTTCCATTTACTCAAGCAGTTATCATTTTAGATGATGTCATTCTTTTCTGTATATGGATATTTCCATCTGTTGTCCTTTCCATTCAGTCTGAATACCTTCTCTTCAGAATTTCTTATAGGAAATATCTGCTGGTGATTTATTTGAAAAGTTATTTCATCTTCATTATTGAAGGTATTTTAACTGGTTATTGAATTTTCAGCCCTTAAAAAAGTTATTCTGTTATATTCTGTTGTTTCTGTTGAGAGGTCAGTTGTCATTGCACCATTTTTTCCTACATGTTATGTTTCTTTCATTGATTGTGACTTTCAGATTTTTGTTTTATATATATATTTTTTAGCAATTTTACTATGATGTGCTTAGGTGTGTTCTGTCTGTTATTAATTATGCTTGGATTTTCCTGAGCTTGTAGGATCTGTATATTGCTGTTTCTCATCAAATTGGGGAGCACTTGAGCGATTGTTCTTTCAAAATTGTTCTAACCCTTTTCTCTTTCTTTCCCTTTCTACCCTCCCCACCACCTCTGGAAACCCAATTATTTCTGTTAGACCATGTGATTATCACCACTGATGACTGAGGTTCTGTCAATGATTTTTCAATATGTTTTCTTTTTCTTTCTATTTCTGTAAGTTCTATTGATCTTATTCAAGTCCACCAATCCTTTTTTCCCTGCAGTATTCAATGTGCTTTTTTGCTCATGCAACCAACTTTATTTCGTATGTTATATTTATCAATTGTTTTTTTATAGTTTCTATTTATTCTCTGACATTCTCTCTTTGTAGACACATTTAGCAGTTTCTTTAAATCCTTACCTGTGATTATGATATACGGTTGAAATCTTGGTCTTTGATTTAAAAAGTTGAGTCTGTTTCTAATACTGAGCTTTTTTTCTTGTTTATAGGTCACCTTTTTCACCTCTTCACATGTGTACTATTTTTTTAATCAAATGCTGGATATTGTTAGTAACAAATTTTAGGGAGCCTATATTAAGTGGTCTTTCTATAAAAGATAATTCTGTTCCAGCAATCTATTTAATTATAGACATATCATTTTTGCCTTTCAGGCTTATTTTTATTCTTGGTCTAAACAAGTTTACTTTGGTTTTTAACTTCCATTAGTGAACCTGACCCTTACTCCTATGGTGAGTTCTTTTTTGTGGTTCCAGCTGAAAGTCTGAGGTACCCAGTGAGTCTGTCCACTCTAGATGAGATTAAAAGTCCAATATCTTCCAATAACACCTGGTCTTTTGTATCACTGTACAGCATTCAGCCACACAGCGTGAAGACAGCATGAAATGTCTTCTAGGGCCTGTGGACTCTTACACTGTAGAAATGTCATCTAGACCTTGACCAACAATTCATGGCAAATTCCCAGACAAACTGCTGCCATTTCCCACATAGCTCCCTTTTTTCATGTACCCTTCACTGCAAGACCAGGCAGACCAGCAGCCCAGATTATTCTCATTTCCTCTCAGTTCCTCTGAGACTTCACATCTTCCCCCATCGGTGGCTCAGACAATAAATCATCTTCCCACAGTGAGAGAGACCCAAGTTTAATCCCTGGGTGGGAAAAATCCCCTGGAGAAGAGAATGGCTACCCACTCTGGTATTCTTGCGTGGAGAACTCCATGGACAGACGAGCCTAGTGGGGTTGCAAAGAGTCAAACACTGAGCAACTAAAACTTTGACTTTCAGTGAGACTTCACATCTACCAGGGTTCTACTATTATTTTGATAGCAGTAAATGCTTCCAAGCAGAAAGTCAGTGAGGTCAGTCAGTACAGTTCAGTACAGTGGCTCAGTTGTGTCCAATTCTTCTGCAACCCCATGAACTGCAGCATGCCAGGCTTCCCTGTCCATCACCAACTCCCAGAGCTTACTCAAACTCATGTATATCCAGTCAGTGATGCCATCCAAGCATCTCATCCTCTGCCATCCCCTTCTCTTCCCACCTTCAATCTATCCCAGCCTCTGGGTCTTTTCAAATGAGTCACTTCTTTGCATCAGGTGACCAAAGTATTGGAGTTTCAGCTTCAACATCAGTCATTCCAATGAAATTCAGGACTGTTTCCTTTAGGATAGACTGGGTGGATCTCTTGCTGCCCAAGGGACTCTCAAGAGTCTCCTCAAGAGTCTTCTCCATCACCACAGTTCAAAATCATTAATTCTTTGGTGCTCAGCTTTCTTTATAGTCTGACTCTCACATTGATACATGATTATTGGAAAAAATATAACATTGACTAGTCGGACCTTTTTTGGCAAAGTAATGTCTCTGCTTTTTAATATGCTGTCTAGGTTGGTCATAGCTTTTCTTCCAAGGAGCAAGTATCTTTTAATTTCATGGCTGCAGTCACCATCTGCAGTGATTTTGGAGCCCCAGAAAATAAAGTCTGACAGTTTCCATTGTTTACCCAACTATTTCCCATGAAGTGATGGGACCAGATACCATGATCTTCATTTACTGAATCTTGAATTTTAAGCCAACTTTTTCACTCTCCTCTTTCACTTTCATCAGGAGACTCTTTAGTTCTTTGCTTTCTGCCATAAGGGTGGTGCCATCTGCATATCTGAGGTTATTGATATTTCTCCAAGCAACCTTGCTTCCAGCTTGTGCTTCATGCAGCCCAGCATTTTTCATGATGTGCTATACACATAAGTTAAATAAGCAGGGTGACAATAAACAGCCTTGATGTACTCCTTTCCAAATTTGGAACCCATCTGTTGTTCCATGTCCAGTTCTAACTGTTGCTTCTTGACTGGCATATAGATTTCTCAGGATGCAGGTCAGGTGGTCTGGTATTCCAATCTCTTGAAGAATTTTCCACAGTTTTTGTGATCCACACAGTCAAAGGATTTGGCATATTCAATAAAGCAGAAGTAGCTATTTTTCTGGAACTCTCTTGCCTTTTCGATGATCCAGTGGATGTTGGAAATATGATCTCTGGTTCCTCTGCCTTTTCTAAATCCAGCTTGAACATCTGGAAGTTCATGGTTCATGAACTGTTGAAGCCTGGCTTGGAGAATTTTGAGCATTACTTTGCTAGTGTGTGAGATGAATGTAATTGTGCAATTTGAGCATTTTTGGCATTGTCTTTCTTTGGGATTGGAATGAAAACTGACCTTTTCCAGTCCTGTGGCCACTGCTGAGTTTTCCAAATTTGCTGGCATATTGAGTGCAGCACTTTCACAGCATCATCTCTTAGGTACTACACTTGATCTTAGCCAAAAGGCTGAGAAGCGATAGCATCATCTCTTAGGATTTCAAATAGCTCAACTGGAATTCTGTCACCTCCACTAGCTTTGTTCATAGTGATGCTTCCTAAGGGCCCACTTGATTTCGCATTCCAGGATGTCTGGCTCTAAGTGAGTGATCATACCATTGTGATTATCTTGGTCATGAAGACCTTTTTTGTATAGTTCTTCTGTGTATTCCTGACATCTCTTCTTAATATCTTCTGCTTCTGTTAGGTCCATACCATTTCTTTGCTTTATTGTACCCATCTTTGCATGAAAGTTTCTCTTGTTATCTCTAATTTTCTTGAAGAGCTCCCTAGTCTTTCCCATTCTATTGTTTTCCTCTATTTCTTTGCATTTATCACTGAAGAAGGCTTTCTTATCTCTCCTTGCTATTCTTTGGAACTCTGCACTCAAATTGGTATATCTTTCCTTTTCTCCTTTCCCTTTCTCTTTTCTTTTCACAGCTATTTGTAAGGCCTGCTCAGACAACCATTTTCCATTTTTGTATTGCTTTTTCTTGGTGATGATCTTGATCTCTGCCTCCCATACAATGTCCTGAATCTCCACCCATAGTTCTTCAGGCACTCTATCAGATCTAATCCCTTGAATCTATTTGTTACTTCCACTGGATAGTCTTAAGGGGTTTGACTTAGGTCATATCTGAATGATCTAGTGGTTTTCCCTACTTTCTTTAATGTAAGTCTGAATTTGGCAATAAGGAGCTTATGATCTGAGCCACAGTCAGCTCACCATCTTGTTTTTGCTGACTGTATAGAGCTTCTCCATCTTTTGCTGCAAATAATTTAAATAATCAGATTTTGGTATTGACAATCTTGTGATGTCCATTTGTAGAGTCTTCTCTTTTGTTGTTGGAAGAGGATGTTTGCTATGATCAGTGCATTCTGTTGGCAAAACTCTATTAGCATTTGCCCTCCTTCATTCTGTACTCCAAGGCCAAATTTGCCTGTTACTCCAAGCAAATTCCTACTTTTGCAATCCAGTCCCTTGTAATATAAAGGACATCTTTTTGGGTGTTAGTTCTAGAAGGTCTAGAAGGTCTTGTAGGTCTTCATACAACTGTTCAGCTTCTTCATCGTTATTGGTTGGGGCATAGACTTGAATAACTGTGATATTGAATGGTTTGCCTTGAAAACGAACAGAGATGATTCTGTCATTTTTGAGATTGCATCCAAGTACTGAATTTTGGATTCTTTTGTTGACTATGATGGCTACTCCATTTCTTCTAAGGGATTCCTGCCTACAGTAGTAGATATAATGGTCACCTGAGTTAAATTCACCCATTCCAGTCTCTTTTATTTCACTGATTCCTAAAATGTCAATGTTCACTCTTGCCATCTCCTGGTTGACCACTTCCAATTTGCCTTGATTCATGGACATAACATTCCAGGTTCCTATGCAATATTGCTCTTTACAGTGTCAGACTTTACTTCCATCACTAGTCACATCCACAGCTGGGTGTTGTTTTTGCTTTGGTTCCATCTCTATACTCTTTCTGGAGCTAGTTCTCCACTGATCTCCAGTAGCATATTGGGAACCTACCGACCTGGGGAGTTCATCTTTCAGTGTCCTATTTTTTTGCCTTTTCATGCCATTCATGAGGTTCTCAAGGTGAGATTACTGTAGTGGTTTGCCGTTCCCTTCTCCAGTCTAGACCATGTTTTATCAGATCTCTCCACCATGGCCCGTCCATCTTGGGTGGCCTTACATGGCATGGCTCATAGTTTCATTGAGTTAGACAAGACTGTTATCCATGTGATCAGATTGGTTAGTTTTCTGTGGTTGTGGTTTTCATCCAGTGTGCCCTCTAATGGAATAGGATAAAAGGCTTATGGAAGCTTCCTGATGGGAGAGACTGACTGAGAGGGAAACTGGGTCTTGTTCTGATGGCCAGTGCCATGCTCAGTAAATCTTTAATCCAATTTTCTGTTGATGGATGGGGCTGTGTTCCCTCCCTATTATTTGACCTGAGGCCAAACTATGTTGGAGGTAATGAAAATAATGCTGACCTCCTTCAACAGGTCCCATGCAAGCACTGCTGAACTCAGTGCCCCCAACCCTGCTCCAAGCCACCTCTGACCACACCTCTGCCAGAGACTCCTGGACATTCACGAGCAAGTCTGGGTCAGTTTTTTGATCATTCTCCTTTCTCCTGAGTCCTGGTGCACACAACATTTTGTTTGTGCCCTCCAAGAGTCTGTTACCCCAGTTCTGTGTAAGTTCTGGCAGCTCTATGGTGGGGCTCATGGCGACCTCCTCCAAGAGGGCTTATGCCATACCCAGGCCTACTGCACTCAGAGCCCCTGCCCCTGCAGCAGTCCACTGCTGACCCGTCCCTCTGCAGGAGGCACTCTGACATAGTTCTGTCTCAGTCTCTGCGGGGTCCCTGGGTCCTGGTGCACACAAGGTTTGTTTGAGACCTCTGAGAGTCTCTGGCGAGTATGGGGTTTGATTCTTAATGGGGCAATTTGCCCCTTCTACCATCTTGCTGGGGCTTCTCCTTTGCCCTTGGACAGGGGTTATCTCCTCAAAGTCACTCTAGTGCCACTCCACCGCTCCTCCAGCACCTACTGCCTTGCTGGGGCTTCTCAGAGAAGAGGAGAAGAGAAGAAGAGAGGTCATGATGCTCCCTAAATATTTTCCTATGCTCAGGGGTGCCCTCCTTTGCTGTGTTTAGCTCAGTGCCAGAAAATTGTAACCACATATAATGTGTGTCATTTTATAGTTGTTTATTGTGGAGAGAAAAGTACAGTACTGGTTACTTTATCATGGTGGCACAAATCCCAACAAGACATTTTTACTGTTAGATAAAGAAGATAAAGGAAACTGCCAGAGGTGAGGCAGACTGAGGGTGGTGAGGGAGGCAGGAGCCTTTAGAGTTAACATACAGCCTGTGACTTGAGTTGTTTGGCAACAAGCTATATACTTAAAAAATACAAAAGTGAAGGAAAGATGAACTTGAGGGATCAACCCAGTAGTATGTAGTGAAAAGTCTTTTTAGAAGAGAGCAAATCTGATTAGAAATGAAAGATAAATCTCATTTCCCTCTTTCTGCTGTTAATCTTTAGCAAGTAGCTGTCCCATATAATATTGTCATAATAAAAAGAAACAAACCCAGAACTGATGATGAATTGAAAAAATTGAAGAATAAATGAATATAAACCAAATTCTACTGAAGAACATACAGTGAAGAAAGAATTACCTAAATAAAATTACCAATAATTAAGACAAAAAGTCCTCTATATTTTCAGTGAATTACAGGAATGCTATATTTCAAGTGATTTTATATAATAAAAGAGAACATCAAAAGAGTTAAAGCATTTTATTGTTTTATAAGACAATAGTTGCAGAGGAAAAGCAGATAAAAATATTGGGGGAAAAGTGAAATCAGAAACATAAAGCTTTTATAGATTGTTCCCTCTTCATGTACACACAAATAACCATAATTAAAATTTTTTTAAAAGTTGTTAAAAAGTAATTATATATATATGTGTATATATACTTGTGTGTATATATATATATGTGTATATAGATTTCTCTCTAAAATCCTTTTATTCATATATATGTATATATAATTTCTCTCTATAAGAATTATATTAATAAATGGAATAAATGGAAGAGAAAAATATGAATATATAGTAAAGGAATAACTCTATACTAGAAGAACAAAAGTCTAAGATGGAAATTGCTACCAAGCCATGCCATGCTTTGTTTGCCATTCCATTGTTTGCAAAAGAATATTAGGGCTGTGGCCATAAAAAGCAGATTATCCACAGGGGAGGCTAAGTATGAAAGGTAAGAGAAATTAGGCTGGCCGCGGACTTTTCCTCTGATAGGAGACAATGAAACATTTATCCACAAATGTTTGAGGATTGATGACTCAAGATACTGTGACCATTCAAAATTGCTCTTAAAGTACTGAATAATCAAGAAAATATATAAAAGTTCAGAATATTTATTTAAGTAGATATTAATAGAACACTGGGAGAACACTGGCACAAAAACTGACTTGTGATTGCTGATCATATATGTGTTTTGATTATTATAAGATTGACAATTTCAAAAACTTGGTTGGTGAGTCAAAGTGGGAGGAATTATAAACATGTCATAATTACAAGCATTTCCTTTTTAACTTATGCTTTCTATAAATGAAATGCAACTTAATTTTTAATATTCTCTTAATATGAGAGTGCCTTTTAGAGAATATTTCAGAATAAAAAAACATTGACAGCTTTCAGCCATGCCTTTAATCCTAGTTGTTTTCTCATGATAAACTCATACAATTTAATTTAAAAATTTGCTACATTATATAATATACATATAATTTTCATTTTGCTGTAAAAATCTATCTCTCTCTGTCTTATAGAGCTATACCTGGAGCAATTAATAGTTAAGGATGATTATTTCATTATAGTGGATTTTGAAATGTAAGCCTTTCAAAAAATTGCTTTGTATTGATATTTTTAGAATTATTAGAAAACAGCAGGTAAAATTTCTACACAAAACAAGAATTCTATAAAAATAAAGTAATTTATCCTGTAAGTTTAGCACCCATCTCAAAAACATGTCGTAAAATCTGAGCATACTTATAAATATCCAAATATATATTTGAAAGGGTCATATACTAAATATTTTAGGCTTATGAACCATATGGTCTCTCAGAACTATGCAACTTTGCTGTTGTCAGCAATAGACATATGTAAACAAATTGACATGTTCCAGTAAATCATTCTTTATGAAAATAGGCAACTAGCCATTGGGTCATAGTGTGTTGACCCCTGGTATAGACTGACATTTCATCAACTTTAAAGATTAAATTATTATCAGCCTCTCTCAGAAGTATTGAGATAAGGAAACTGATACAAATTGCCCATGATAAATGAATTTATTGATTTTATTTCCTTGTTCCTGATATTAATTACTACAGTACTTCACTTTGATATGAAAAGTATCAATCAAGGGAATTGCCACTGAGTAATTTACATATGTATACACATAAATCTTAAAATTTTCTGGCTTCTCAAAAATGCCGACATTTCAGGTGAAATAAATTTCATTCCAAACAGTTATTAGATGTTATGCTCAGTTTGACTTCTTCCTTTCCCTTTTATGTTTACTGCCTTAGTCAAAAATCTCAGATTGTTGGAGCTACATTGGACTTCTCAGTGCTTCAAATTAAGTAATCTCATTCTCACAAGGAGGAACCGTACTGTTACTGAGATTAATAACTTCTCTCTGGTAACCCTACTGGTTCTTGTCATAGTTAGGGCTGGAATCCAGCCTCCCACCTCCCACTGCAGAATTTTTCCCACTCCACGGTGCTGTCATGTGTGGGATGACTCAAGCCAGTTAGCAGGCAGTTGATCGGAGCTTCACCGGCTGGTTATCATACTGGAAATGCCTGGAAAATCCCATGGACAGAGGAGCCTGGCAGGCTACAGTCCACAGGGTTGCAGAGAGTTGTGCATGACTAAGCACCGAAGCACAGCACAGTGCATAGGTACGTTTCCAACATGATAACCAAACACCTGGAGAATCCCGTGGACAGGGAAGCCTGGCGTGCTGCAGTCCACGGGGTCGCAAAGAGTCGGGCGCAACTGAGCGACTGAACTGAACCAGCAGGTTAAGCTGCGCAATAGGTGATTCTAATATACAGCCCACACTGAGAAAAAAAAAAAAAAAAGAAACTGAGCAAGTTAAAGAAGTTTATCTGGTCTTCACATATTGTAGCGTGCATGCAGTTCTTTTCTCAGAATATTACTTCATGTGATGGGAGCAATTTTTAAGTAGTAATTTCATGATAAGGAATAAATGAGATAGTGTAAAGACAGCTTTCCCAAGTGATTTTATAAATTGGATGTAATTAGTCTATTTTATGCTATTAATTCTGTAAAGCACTTGCAATATAAGGTGGTTGTAGAATGCTCCTTTTAAAATGTCGTACATTTTTGCCATTTACAAAACTAAGCCTCAAACATTTAAATTGTCTTTGTTAGCATTGTACAGAAAGAATAAGGACCATTTAGGTACTCACTTTGAAAACTTTAACTCTTAATTTTTCCCTGTGCAGTGAAAGATGCAGATATACCTTGTATGGACACACAGATTCTGTGAACAGCATCGAGTTTTTTCCTTACTCCAACACTCTTCTCACGGGTTCTGCTGATAAGTCTCTGTCCATCTGGGATGCAAGAACGGTAAGCAAATCATTAATGTGGTTTTTTTTTCCAATTTGGATAGGTCTAGTCACTCTTAAGTCACTTTTCAGGTGCAAGGTACCACTTATGAAGAAGTTGTATAGGGGCAAGTAGGATAAAAGAGTGATAATAAGTTTCTGTTTACAAGGTCTTATCTATATGCTTTTATCTACCCTGCCTCCTAAAAGTAGGAATATAAAATAATGTAATAGCTTCATTAAACATTAATGCAGCAATTATTTATTGAGATAGAAACTCTGCTGGTATAATACATATGACAGGGAAATGTGTAGCACCTCTCCTTAAGGACCTTGTATCTTAGAAAGGAAGGAGAACCAAGAGACTATTTTAATGTGGTGAGGTATGTATAAAAATGGAAGAAAATACAAGATACAGGGGAAAAGCAGGGAGAACTCTTATCTGCCTAAAAGGATGTGGATGACTCCCAAGAGGAGGCTGTCCTTGTGCTGAGTGTTAGAGGGTAAGTAGGATATACCAAGTAATCTCAAGAAGATGGATTCCAGGAAAGAATAGTGCATACCTTACAAAGCTCTAGAGGTATGAGGCTATAAAGGCATATTTGGAGAGTAAAAATATGTATTGATAGAGCTTAAGAAAGAGGAAATAAAACACAAGCACGTGTATACAGATAGACAAGCTCAAGATCACTAAGTATCTGATTGAAGTTTTATTATTTTCAGAGTGAATCTATTAAAGCATGCTAAGCAAACCATGGCTTCCCTGATAACTCAGCTGGTAAAGAATCCGCCTGCAATGCAGGAGACCCCTGTTCAATTCCTGGGTTGGGAAGATCTGCTGGATAAGGGATAGGCTACCCACTCCAGTATTCTTGGGCTTCCCTGGTGGCTCAGCTGGTAAAGAACCCACCTGCAATGCAGAAGACCTGGGTTTGACCCCTGAGTTGGGAAGATTCCTTGAAGACGGGAAAGGCTACCCACTCCAGAATTCTGGCCTGGAAGATTCCATAGACTGTATAGTCCATGGGGATTGCAAAGAGTCAGACATAAGTGAGTGACTTTCACACACAAGCAAACCAGGTAACAATCAGATTAGCCTTTTAGAAAGATAGACAGCCTTTTAGAAAGATAAAGCAGTCATTCTCATTGAGGAGGCTTATACAGTAGGCTGTGAGCAGCTGAGAATTTGAACTAGGAGATTGTGAGAATTAAAAGGAAAGAATGAATTCAGTATAAAGGGTTTAACTCTCACAATTTGAAAAGTGATTGGAGGTGGAGGTAATGTGAGAAAAGAAAAGGAGTCTAAAGGTGACCAGTTGTCCCATTTTATCTAAGATTGCAAGTTTTCCTGGGTTAGGGGATTTTTTCAGTGTTAAAACAGATAATCTTGGATTAGTATGGCCTCAGAAGTAAATTAAATGTGAACAAATGGAGATGGAGTTTGGGGACTACATTTTCACAGAGTTTGGCTGTGAAGATGAGGAGGAGAAAAGACTGTACTTCCAGAATCTAAGAGAGGTCTCCCTTGTTTCAGATGGGAGACAACTTGTGGAAGGGATTAAAGATTTGGGAAAAAGAAAAGTGAAAGTGTTAGTCACTCAGTCGTGTCCAGCTCTTTGCAATCCCATGAACCGTAGCCCGCCTGGCTCCTCTGTCCATGGGATTTCCCAGGCAAGAATACTGAGTGGGTTGTCATTTCCTTCTCCAGGAGATCTTCCCAACCCAGGGGTTGAACCTGGGTTTCCTGCATTACAGGCAGACTCTTTACCACCAGAGAAGCTAAAGCACAGTGAATTGAGCACACACTTCAGTACTTTGGAGAATGCCAAGATATGCAGAGTCTCCATATTTGTTCTTAGCAACACTTGATCAGGATAATGAAGGAAACTAGGACTCTAGGAGACTATATCAAAAGCAAAAAAAATCCATATTTTCTGACTCATGAGTCAGGAAAGATAGGCAACTTGTAAATGTTTCCCTTTTATCCTTCTGTATACAATGCATGATTGACGCCCGTAAAGGAATATGATGATGAACATACAGATGGTATGAACAAGGACCCAAATTCATTATGGGAGGCCCTGTTTAGTTCTCTGAGGCAAACTGATTTAGGATAGAGAACACGGAGTCCTTAGGTTCACATATTATAGAAAACAGCTAATGGTAGAGTGACAAATACCTTGGATACAACTTCACATGTTTCAGCATATCAGGGGACAGCAGTCAAAGGCATTGTGGGGAAAGTGCATCAGCCATGAATTAGGAATAAAACCAGAATGATTTGCTGTTGGGTAAAAAGGTGCCACAGCCGCCTCCTTGATTTAAAGTAGCTTAGACCCCGTGCAAGAGAGTTCACTCCTGCTAATGGAACATCAATGAAACAGCAACATTTTCGACTCATTTAGTCTCAATACTTAGATATGAAGTGTGTATAAAAGCAGTTGGTAAAGGAAGACCCACAGAGGAAATATTAATTTAGCAGTGACCTAAATTTTATGCTCATTTTCTTTTGGTATAGGATTTTTTTTTTTTTAAGTCTCTCAGAGTGCTATAACTGAATGTTCTCAGAAAGCATGTCTCTTATTTATTTGTTTTCCTGTGTAAAAACTGGAGCACTAATGCTTGGATGGAGAAGGAAATGGCAACCCACTCCAGTATTCTTGGCTGGAGAATTCCCATGGACAGAGGAACCAGCCTGGAGGGTTACAATCAATGAGGGTCGCAAGGAGTCGGACACAACTGAGCGACTAAGCACAATGTTTGAAAGTAAAATTCTCTTATGAACAGAAGTTGCCTCCTTGTATCTTCCTTATATGCATAGAGTTGTTTATGATGGTGACCTTTCTATCTGTTGTTGGGAACTCTGTGTTCTGGTCTTATTTCCTACAGTATATCGGAGAGCAGGAGAAAATAGAAATTCATATGCAAAGGGCCTTAGCCTACAGCAGAACGGCATTTGAATTGAATATAGATCCATAGAAGATTGTGTTTCTTTAATCATTATTAATATATTTTTTCAAATTGGTTTTAATGGCAAATTAAAATTTATATTATTAATACTATTGCAGATTTATTATTACTCTGCATTACATTCATTAATACTAAGGAAAGGACTCTAAAAAACTTTGGTATAAATAAAATGTTCAGTAATTATGGTAAATACATCAATGATTAGAAATAAAGTTCATTTAATTAGTTTATTTTCTGAAAATATTTCAAACTCATTGGTAAAAATGTATATATTTAAATTGGTATCTATATAAATTAGAATTAAACATGTAAAACAAAGGGGAATTCTCTTAATTTAGCTTATTAATAATTAGACAATGCAAGTTATTAACTAAAGATTATTATAAAAGTCTAAAAATAATATATGACTGCAAATCTAGAACTAGACTGATTCATTTCACTTAAGCTGCATTAGCCATTCTGGTGAGTTTGTTTCTAAGTGCCTCATTTATTTTTAACACACAAAACAAATCTTGAAACACCCAGATTTTTAAAAATTCATATTTTATATATAATTTTTAAAGGGTGCATGTTATACATTGTTTATATAATATGAAATTAAGTTTTTGTATCACAGGGATTTATGAAGAATTTAAAAATAAATTTTTGTAGTTACATATTATGAGATATTGAAAAAAAAGTAACCAGGACAGCTATCTTGCTATTTGTGTAATAGTAAAACCTGTACGACATATTGATATGGATATTATTAGACTCATAACATCAACTACATCTGTAGTATTCTGATAATCTCCTTTTTTATAACTTTTGTATTAGGTTAATTCCTTAATAAATGATAAACTGTCAGGTGATGCTGAAAATGTGAATCTAAAATGAGATGAATGACTCCCTTCTCTTAGTGAAGCAAAAGTAGAACATTTTGTCATCTCAGTGTGATCAACTAGTATTGTGACATTTTCTAAAATATTTTTGATGAAATATGAAAATAACCAGTGGATTATATTCCTATAAATTAGTTTTAAACCTCTCTCTCCCATTTCCAAACATATACTAGTCTTAAATCTTTAACCTAATCTAATAGCTTCCTGTCAAAGATAATGAATGTGGAGACCTCTAAGTCAGTCTGTAAGTCAACTGGACAGATCGGCTCTGAATTTTGTGGGAGACGAGGAAAGCCTATAAATCTTTGTAATTACCAAATGGAGGCTGTTAAATAGCTTGCAGTTTGGAAACTCATAAAATTGCTCTATTTTATAGGACTACATGCAGAGTATTTTCCCTCAAAGTTATGAAACAGTAAAATTCTTTTATTAAAATTAAGAAAGCAGATTATAATATTGCCTGAAAATGATGTATAATATAGTATATTTAATGAAAATGTACAATGCCCTCTCAAAAAGTGACATGAAAAATTCAAATATACATCAGTGACTTGGAAGCCAACATTACTAGTCATTCACAAGTCCGGTGAAAACTACTAAGGCTTTGAAATTATTTTGGAAAAAAAAAAAAAAGAATGTTGTCTTTGTACAGTAAAACATAGAATAGAATGAGTAATACATCTGTGAGTTGCTCAGAGCGAGGCTGACAAAAATCAGAACTGATGACATTTCACCTCTTGTGATGAATCAGATACAGAGTTCATGGCTTGGACTGCCTTTGATGGCCATGCCTTGCTCCCTAGACTGACTCAGCAGGCTCGCATTTAGCATACCAAGTTGTCCTGACTTAGCTCTAGCTAGAACATCCAGTAATTCATTCCTCTGAGTTTCTCTGAAGTGAAAAACCTGAGAACTTGCCAAATAAAGTAACTCTTGGGTCCTGTGTAGCGCTAACCCATGTGACTGCACAATCCAGCCTGCACGCTGTCTAGCCCTGTTGTTCTCCTAAGATGCTCTCTGGTGAACTCTGAAGGGAGCCTGACATTATTCAGAAGCCAGAATCTGGAAACAAAGGCAATGATTGTACCTTCTCTCTCTAGGTTTTATTCCTCAGCCACACTGAGCTTAGTAACATTTATTGAAGATCTTTGTGCCATGCAGTGTCATGGGTTCTGGACTGTTCTGTTACAGAGTCCCTGCCCTCAATAAACAGCCTACTAGGGAGCAGACACAAAGAGAAATTATCTTAAAATAATGTAGTATGCATCGATGTAAACTCGTTATAACTATAGCTTTGGCTTTCTGTGCCAAAGCTCACTATTCCAAGAGGTGATTTCATGAATAACACTGAACACCTACTGTGTACCATCATTTTGGCTGTGAGAGCCATGCAATGCTAAGCGGGACCACCATTGTTATCTATATTCAGTTTAGCTCAGTTGCTCAGTTGTGTCGCTCTCTTTGCAACCCCATGGACTGTAGCACACCAGGCTTATTAGGAATAGGAAAAAGCAAAGGCTCAGAAGAATAAAACATGTTGTCCTAGATCATCCAATTGGTCAGTGGGTGAAACAGGAAGCAGGTTGACTCTCCAACCTCAATTCTATATTTTTATTTTACAGCTTCTAGTTTTGGTTGGATCTCACTGGTTCTCAGAATAGTGTTAAAATGCCATTTCAGTGAGAAAGGTGATTCAGTATGCTTACATTTTTTCAGAACATTAACACTGTAATTCAATGATTCACAAGTCAGATTTATGCTTGAATTTAGCAACCATGAGATGTGCAAATAATCCCTCACAAAGGCACAAAAACTCTAAAAAAAAAGTGCATCAGGATCTGTAGCTAATCAATTTGGATACTGGATTTTCAAATTCATCCAGTTATACCAAGACACTTTTGTTAAAATTTTGCTAGGCATTTCTCTCCTCCTGTGGTTGCTCATTTGTTTTTATTTTTATATTTTATTTTTTAAATTAATTTATTTTAATTGGAGCATAATTACAATATTGTGATAGTTTTTGCTATATATCAACATGAATTGGCCACAGGTAAACAGGTGCACCCCCTGCCAATTGTGAACCCCACTCTTACCCCGCTCCACACCCCATCCTTCTGGGTTGTCCCAGAGCACCAGCTTTGGGTGCCCTGCTTCATGCATCGAACTTGCACTGGTCATCCATTTTACATATGATAATGTACATGTTTCACTGCTATTCTCTTAAATCATTTGGTTTTATAAAGTAACTGGATGTTTTCAAATATTTTAAAACAAAGCAGATTCCTTAAAAAACTGGAAATAGAACTGCCATATGACCCAGCAATCCCACTCCTGGGCACACACACCGAGGAAACCAGATCTGAAAGAGACACGTGCACCCCAGTGTTCATTGCAGCACTGTTTATAATAGTCAGGACATGGAACAACCTAGATGGCCATCAGCAGACAAATGGATAAGGAAGCTATGGTACATATACACAATGAAATATTACTCAGCCATTAAAAAGAATTCATTTGAATCAGTTCTAATGAAATGGATGAAACTGGAGCCCATTATACAGAGTGAAGTAAGCCAGAAAGATAAAGACCAATACAGTATACTAACACATATATATGGAATTTAAAAAGATGGTAACAATAACCCTATATGCAGGACAGGAAAAGAGACACACATGTATAGAACAGACTTTTGGACTCTGTGGGAGAAGGTGAGGGTGGGATGTTCTGAGAGAATAGCATTGAAACAAGTATACTATCAAGGATGAAACAGATCACCAGCCCAGATTAGATGCATGAGACAAGTGCTTGGGCCTGGTGCACCGGGAAGACCCAGAGAGATGGGATGGAGAGGGAGGTGGGAGCGGGGTTCAGGATGGGGAACACATGTAAATCCATGGCTGATTCATGTCAATGTATGGCAAAAACCACTACAATATTGTAAAGTAATTAGCCTCCAACTAATAAAAATAAATGAAAAAAAGAAAGCAGAAAATTATGTTTCTACATGTTTAAAAAAAGTTTGAGTTAAGAGTTTTGAAAGGTGGTTGCCCTTACCTATTTGCCAGGGGAGGCACTTCTGAAAAACTTACTATCAAATGCTCCATAAAGAAAGTTTCCTTTGAAAATGATTCCTTTTTTATCTCTGCCAAAGATGTTACCTTTGCTTTGATGATATTATTATTTTCTAAAATATCTGCTTTATAGTACATGGTCATTTTATTTGTCATTTAGTCACTGAGTCAACGTTTGACTCTTTTGAGACCTCATGGGCTGTAGCCTGCCAGGCTCCTCTCTCCATGTGCTTTCCCAGAGAAGAATACTGGAATGGGTTGCTATTTCCTTCTCCAGGGCATCTTCCTGATCCAGAGAATGAACCCATGTCTCCTTCATTACAGGCAGATTATTTACCACTGAGCTGCCAGAGAAGCCCACATGACCAACAAGTGCTTATCAAAACATAAATGGTCAAGAAATTAGGAATACTTGTGTTCTGGGGAAAAAAGCACGTTAACTTATTTTGAGATCAACTTCAAAATTATATGTTTTTCTAAAATACAACAGTGAAATTCTGTGGGTGTATAAAACATTTTCTTGGTCACACTCTAATTTATTACAAAAGATTGTAAAGGTTCTAATTGTCAAAGGACTCACTGGAATAAAATTAACCAACTTAAAAATACTCAAAATATTTCAAACTGCTGTAATAAACTGCAGTGCATGAAAACAAACAGCTTCACTGCATTGTTTTCCATATGTTGTGATGCACCCTACTTTGGACACCTCAAATCAAAGAACTTTACATTTGTTACACAAATCCTTTGCAAAGCTTACTGCTCCCTCGCAAAATAAATGTCAGCTACTATCAGCTCTTAAACTCACTATATCCTAACCACATGAAATTAGCCAATATATGTGATGATCTTTCTTTTGGAAAAGCTTTTCCTTTGCTCTTTTTTCAAGCTGAAATACCTCTTCCTCCCTTCAAATAGTTTACTTCTCTTTGTAAAGATTTAACTTCCCTGAAAAAGTTCTCCATGTTTGTCCATTTGGATTAGGTGTCTCAAGAGACAACCAAGAAAATTTTATACCATGTAGTCGAATTTTGCCATTTGGGGGGCATATAGTACTTAAAATGTTCAACTTGACAAATGAGGCATTTTTTTTTCATCACAAAAATACAAACCTTACCAATTTGCTGCCTTTGCGTGTAATAATTAATGGATCCGGTAATGTGGTACCAGCAGATATGTTTGAAAAATAAATGAGCTTCTTTGTGTTTCTACAGAATACTTGACTTAAATCTATTACTTCATATATGTGTCAGACAATACAGCACAGTAATAGCTCACAGCCATTCTGCCCAGATTCAAACCCAAATTCAGCTGCTTATTGGCAATGTGGCATTCACCATAATTGCCTAAAATCTGTGTTCCTTAGTTGCCTCATTTGTAAAACAAAGATAGTTGTACTCTCTATCACATGAGGGTAAAATGAAAATTAAATGGCTGATCATATGAAGTGCACAGAAAATTAACTAATATATGTAAGAACTTAATATATTTTATGTATACTTACAGAATAACTGTCATATATCATAACTGTTTGCTTACTGATATTTCTCTGTTATGAAACTCTGGTCTTTATTCTCCACTTTCACAACCCTTGGCATAATAGATGATCAATGGATTTTGAAGGAAGGAAGGAAAGGAGGGAGAGATCAAAAATCAAATCTCTTGGTTTTTATTAATATGTATAAAAATGTCTGAAAACACTTCTTTCTAAAAATTAAAAATAAATATTTTTAAAAACTGATAAGTAACAAAATGGTAAATAAATCAGTTTAATATAGTATAAGGTTTCAAAAGATTATTTGCCTCTTAAAAAGTTGTATTTCTTTTTATGTATTGTAAATAATCCATCTGACAATGCAGGAGATGGAAGAGACACAATTTCTATCCCTGGGTTAGGAAGATCCTCTGGAGTAGGGAATGGCAACCCATTCCAGTAAGCTTGCTGAGAACATTCCATGGACAGAGGAACCTGGCAGGCTACTGTCCGTGGGGTCGTGAAGAGTTGAACACGTCTGAGTGACTGAGCACACATATACACCATATAATATGTTTGCATACATACCACAAATACCGTCATTCTTTTTCTCTTATCCTTGCAGTTAAAAGAAGGAGCATGACAATGACCAGCAGTAGCAAGACTTTACTTTCGTACCTGGTTTCCAGGCTTTGAGAAAAGTCATATTTTAATAATGGAAACAGTGACTAATAATGATGGTGTGTTTCTAACTGAAAAATATGGATAGATTAGTTTTATGAGATAATTTCAATTCAGTGAGAGTTAGGAATAAGTCGTACTTCATGCAGTTCATTTAAACTGAATCCAATAAAGATATAACATTGAGGTATAAGACGATAGAAGAATCAGTAATACTTCTAACCAGTTATGCAGGATAACCTGAATACTCTTGACAAGACAGAACTTCACTCTTGTCATAGTTAAGACACTATTTTGCACTGTCTTTTGTATTGATTTGGGCTTGCCTGGTGACTCAGACAGGAAGAAATCTGCCCGCAATGTGGGAGACCTGAGTTCAATTCCTGGGGTTGGAAAGAGCCACTGGAGAAGGGAAAGGCTACCCACTCTAGTATTCTAGCCTGGAAAATCGCCATCAACAGAGGAGCCTGGTGGGCTACAGTCCACGGGGTCGCAGAGAGTCAGACACGACTGATTAACTCTAGGGTTTAGCAATTTGTAAAGTCTCCCCAGACAACCAATTTGACTTCTTGCACTTCTTTTTCTTTCAAATGGCTTAGGTCACTGCCACCTCTGCAGTGTTACGAACCTCCATTCATAGTTCTTCAGTCACTCTTTCTATAAAGTCTAATCCCTTGAATCTGTTTGTCACTCCCACTCTGTAATCTTAAGGGATTTGATTTAGGTCAGAGATGGGCATACCAGACCACCTGACCTGCCTCTTGAAAAACGTGTATGCAGGTCAGGAAGCAACAGTTAGAACTGGACATGGAACAACAGACTGGTTCCAAATAGGAAAAGGCTGTATATGGTCACCCTGCTTATTTAACTTATATGCAGAGTACACCATGAGAAATGCTGGGTTGGATGAAGCACAAGCTGGAATGAAGATTGCCGGGAGAAATATCAGTAACCTCAGATATGCAGATGACACCACCCTTATGGCAGAAAGTAAAGAAGAACTAAGAGCCTCTTGATGAAAGTGAAAGAGGAGAGTGAAAAAGTTGGCTTAAAGCTCAACATTCAGAAAACTAAGATCATGGCATCTGATCCCATCACTTCATGGCAAATAGATGGAGAAAAACAGGGGAAACAGTGGCTGACTTTATTTTTCTGGGCTCCCAAATCGCTGCAGATGGTGATTGCAGCCATGAAATTAAGACACTTACTCCTTGGAAGGAAAGTTATGACCAACCTGGATAGCATATTTAAAAGCGGAGACATTACTTTGCCAACCAAGTTCCATCTTGTAAAGGCTATGGTTTTTCCAGTGGTCATGTATGGATGTGAGAGTTGAACTATAAAGAAAGCTGAGCACCAAAGAATTGATGCTTTTGAACTGTGGTGTTGGAGAAGATTCTTGAGAGTCCCTGGACTGAAAGGAGATCCAATCAGTCCATCCTAAAGGAGATCAGTCCTGGGTATTCATTGGAAGGACTGATGTTGAAGTTGAAACTCTGATACTTTGGCCACCTGATATGAAGAGTTGACTCATTTGAAAAGACCCTGGTGCTGGGAAAGATTGAGGGCAGGAGGAGAAGGGGATGACAGAGGATGAGATGGCTGGACGGCATCACTGACTCAATGGACATGGATTTGGGTGGACTCTGGGAGTTAGTGATGGACAGGGAGGCCTGGCGTGCTATGGTTCATGGGGTCGCAAAGAGTTGGACACAACTGAGCGACTGAACTGAACTGAGCTGAATGGCTAGTGGTTTTCCATACTTTCTTCAATTTAAGTCCTAATTTTGCAATAAGGAGCTCATGATCTTAGCCACAATCAGCTCCTGGTCTAGTTTTTGCTGACTTTATAGAGCTTCTCTCTCTTCAGCTGCAAAGAATGTGATCAATCCAATTTCAGTATTGACCATCAGGTGATATCCATGTGTAGAATCATCTCTTGTGTTGTTGGAAAAAGGTATTTGCTATGACCAGTGTGTTGTCTTAACAAAACTGTTAGCCTTTGCCCTGCTCTATTTTGTATCCCACCACCAAATTTGCCTGTTATTCCATGTATCTCTTAACTTCCTACTTTTGCATTCCAATTCCCTATGATGAAAAGGACGTCTTTTTTTTTTTTATGTTAGTTCTAGAAGGTCTTATAGGTCTTCATAGAACCATTCAACTTCAGTTTCTTTAGCATTAGTGGTTGGGACATAGACTTGGATTACTGTGATATTGAATGGTTTGCCTTGGAAATGAACTAATGTTGTTCTGTCATTTTTGAGATTACACCCAAGTACTGCATTTTCAACATATTCTAGCTAAAACCCAGAAGATCAGAGATTTTAAATAACTTTTTCAAACATCTACAGCTATAAATGGTGGTCTTGAGATTGCAACCCTTTTTTTGAACACGCTGTCTGTATTTTAACCTGACATTAAAGAAAACTTGGTTATTGAAAGGCATTTGTAAACATCTGTGATACTCAGTTTTATCAATTCAGCTCAGTTCAGTCACTCAGTCATGTTCAACTCTTTGCGACCCCATGGGCTGCAGCACACCAGGCCTCCCTGTCCATCACCAACTCCCTGAGCTTACTCAAAATCATGTCCATAGAGTCTGTGATGCCATCCAACTGTTTCATCCTCTGTCATCCCCTTCTCTTCCTGCCTTCAATCTTTCCCAACACCAGGGTCTTTTCCAGTGAGTCCATTCTTCACATCAGGTGGCCAAGGTATTGGAGTTTCAGCTTCAGCATCAGTCCTTCCAATGAATATTCAGGACTGATTTACTTTAGGATGAACTGGTTGGATGTCCTTTCAGTCCAAGAGACTCTCAAGAGTCTTCTCCAACACCACAGTTCAAAAACATCAATTCTTCAGTGCTCAGCTTTCTTTATAGTCCAGCTCTCACATCCATACATGACTACGGGAAAAACCATAGCGTTGACTAGATGGACCTTGTTGGCAAAGTAATGTCTCTGCTTTTTAATATGCTGTCTAGATTGGTCATAACTTTCCTTCCAAGGAGTAAGTGTCTTTTAATTTCATGGCTACAGTCACCATCTGCAGTGATTTTGGAGCCTAAAAAAAATAGTCTTTCACTGTTTCTATTGTTTCAGCATCTATTTGCTATGAAGTGATGGGACAAGATGCCATGATCTAGTTTTCTGAATATTGAGCTTTAAGCCAACTTTTTCACTGTCCTCTTTCACTTTTATCAACAGGCTCTTTAATTCTTCTTCGGTTTCTGCCGTAAGAGTGGTATCATCTGCATATCTAAGGTTATTGATATTTCTCCCAGCAACCTTGATTCCAGCTGGTGCTTCATCCAGCCTAGCGTTTCTCATGATGTACTCTGCATGTTAGTTAAATAAGCAGGTGACAATATGCAAATCCTTTCCTGATTTGGAACCAGTCTGTTTTTCTTTGTCTGGTTCTAACTGTTGCTTCTTGACCTGCATACCATTTTCTTAAGAGGCAGGTCAGGTGGTGTGGTATTCCCATCTTTTGAAGAATTTTCCACAGTTTGTTGTGATCTACAGTTTGTTGTGTGGGGCTTCCCTGATAGCTCAGTTAGTAAATAATCCACCTGCAATGCAGGAGACCCCGGTTCAATTCCTGGGTTGGGAAGATTCTCTGGAGAAGGGATAAAGCTACCTCCTGCAGTATTCTGGCCTGGAGAGCTCCATGAATTGTCTAGTCCTTGGGATCACAATGAGTTCAACAGAACTGAGCGATTTTTACTGAGTTTTATACTACTCCGTATAAAAGGGATTCCCAGGTGGCGCTAGCAGTAAAGATTCCAGGTGCCAATGCAGAAGATTCAAGAGACACAGATTTGATCCCTGGGTCAGGAAGATCTCCTGGAGTAGGAAATGGCAACCTACTCCAATATTCTTGCTTGGGAAATTTCAAGGAGAGAGGAGCCTGGCATAAATATAAAAACTGGGCTTCCCTAGTAGCTCAGCTGGTAAAGAATCCACCTGCAATGCAGGAGACCCCAGTTAGATTCCTGTGTTGGGAAGATTCACTGGAGAAGGGATTGGCTACCCACTCCAGTATTCTTGAGCTTCCCTTATGGCTCAGCTGGTGAAGAATCTTCCAGCAACATGGGAGTCCCAGGTTCTATCCCTGGGTTGGGAAGATCCCCTGGAGAAGGGAACAACCACCCGTTCCAGTATTCTGGCTTGGAGAATTCCATGGACTGTATAATCCATGGGGTTGCAAAGAGTCAGACGTGACTGAGTGATTTTTGTTTTCATGTAAAATAAAAACCTTCCAAGTTTAATTCAGCTTGATAACCTTGCCTCTTTTATTATAATATATATATTTTAGGGAAGAGTAAACACTAATACAGGATAAAACACAATTATTTATTTTAATGTCCTTGTAAGAATCATGTAACAGTTACCTACCAATTTCCAGGCAAGAGTACGGAGTGGGTTGCCATTTCTTTGTAATAATCATGTAACCGAAGTTAGACTTGTTTTTTATCCCTCTTTTGATAATGCAGATAACTTTATGACATCATTCAGATTGCCAGTGAAGTTATATGCATCAATGATTGGTGGAAGTTAAAACCAAAAGAGGAGGCATGGATATCACTATTTTAGATGTGATTGAACTTAGGTATGGTGTCTTGGCAAAAATAAACTTTTGGACCTATTTGAATTGAGTAGGATATAGGATTATCACGTAGGAATATTGAGGGTAACTTAATCATGGAATACGTTTGAGCAAAAGAAAATACCTGTGCACTGTCTTCAGCCCTTTCTGCCTTAAGTTTAGTGTAGAGAAAATATAGACTTTGAAATCAGATAGAATGGAGCTTGAATCTAGTTTCTGTCACTTCCTGGTTGTATAGTAAGGCATGATATTTAACACCTGTAAAGTTCAGCATGACAAGTGAAAGTGAAAGTGAGTCTCACAGTCATGTCTGACTCTTTGTGATCCCATGACCTGTAGCCTGCCCAGCTTCTCTGTCTGTGGAATTCTCCAGGCAAGAGGACTGGAGTGAGTTACCATTTTGTTCTCCAGGGAATCTTCCTGACCTAGGGATTGAACCAGGGTCTCCTGCATTGCAGACAGATTATTTACCAGCTGAGCCACTAGGGAAGCCTCTCTTTAAGGTGAAGATAATAATTCAATCACAATGTTAACATTGGGAGCATGTATTTAGTAGTCAAAAATGGACACTTTTTTTTTCTTTCTTATATTGGTAGCCACTCTTCTCACAATTCATGCTTCTCTTTGGTTGATGAGCTAAATGATGCTTAAAGAAATTGAACACTTCCACTGCAGATTACTTCACTCAGTGTTTTGTCTTGTTGCTGTCACTTTCAAGAACTCTGTGACTGTAATTCATTGCATCAATTTGTATTTTCACTGTCTATATAGTGTTTATTTGACCTATCTTGTCCATAGTCCCCTAATTTTAGTTTAACATGTAGTAATTACTTAAGAATAATTTTGTCACTTGGTATTTATTCTTTTATACATTCAATCGGTTAAAGCTTCAATAGTGATGAACTGGCTGTACTTCAAGATCATCTTAACTGTGAGGCTGTGCCATGACAGGCAGCCTAGATTAAGAGTAGGCCTGGTTTTCCAGGGTAACATGATTATCAGGCCACCTGGAGCCAGCCAATCAACATGCGCCTAGCAAGAAAAAGGGAACCTATCAGGGGAAAGCTGAAAAGCCCGCGAACGCCCAAGTTTGAAAAAAGCCTGCCAAGGTTTGAGCCAATAAGATTACTTTGCAAACATGTAACCAATCCGCTTAAGCCAGCTACCAACTGCTTATGCACACCCTATAAATTTGGGTAACAGCTTGGGCTCAGCGCTGACCCCGCACCACTGCGTTGGACACGGCAGGAGCCCTGACTCGAGTCAGCAATAAACTTCCCTTTTTTTGCAAGTTGCATTGTCTTGGAAGCCTTCTCTCTTCCTGCTCGGGGCTTTGGACATCAGGCATAACATTAACCTTGAATTCATTGTAGCACTACATGTTAATTGTAGTTTTAAGGTACCATTGATGAAAGTAGAAATTAAATGCAGCATTTTTGGCAAGTGTTTCTGGCATCCTACTGTGGTTGTGATCAGTGTAAAGCTGTGTATATCTATGCCACCAGAAAATTATTAACAATTAATTAAAAGTACATTTCTAATGGATAATCATGAACAGTTAATATAATCATTTTTACCATTGATTATGCCCAAGCCTTTCACTCAATAAAGAAAATACTCAAAAAAAAAAAAAAAGACAAGGTGCTTTGTGTATCCCTCTTTACTTATCTCATACACAAATTATCTGAATTCTTAGTAAACTGAAGACAGACACAGCAGCTTGTGGCAGTTATGTGTTCTGTATTTAAAGGCAAAAAGTGTCAAATATAGCCATATACCTTCCCAGGTGGCACCTAGTGGTAAAGAATCCACCTCCAATGCAGGAGACGCAGGAGACAGAGCTGACAGAGGTTCAATCCATGGGTTGCGGGAATTCCCTGGTGGAGGTCATGGCAATCCACTCCAGTATTCTTGCCTGGAAAATCCTATAGGCAGAGGTGCCTGGTGGGCTGCAGTTCATAGGGTCACACAGAGACACGACTGAAGTGAGTTGGCCATACCAGATGGCACTAGTGGTAAGAAGCCTACCTGCCAATGCAGGAGATGTAAGAGATTTGGGTTTGATCCTTGGGTTGGGAAGATCCCCTGGAAGAGGGCACAGCAACCCAGTCTAGTGTTCTTGCCTGGAGAATCCCATGGACAGAGGAGCCTGGTAGGCCTCAGTCCACAGTGTTGCAAAGAGTTGGACATGACTGAAGTAACTTGGCATGCAGCCATACAACAAAATGAAATTATGGAGTGTACTGTAAATTTTGAAATGGCTGCTTGTTGTTTATTTGACTACCTGGCATCCAAGAAATATTCTCTTTTGAGGGGAAACCTATAATGTATGACACTTGGTAGGAGGCAGGGCTGAGGAGGTTAGGTTTTCTTTGTTTTTATTTATTTTGTGGTTTCTAGGAAGTTAGCATATGGGTATGCCCACCTAGAACTTTGAATTTGAAGGGAGTAGTTGCAAAGACAGAGGATCAGGTAGGAAATTATTGTTGCAGTATTGTTGAGAATCCACATTTACCAACAACAATATTTACCTGATTTTTCTTATCAGGTATTTGATGGTGTTATTGTTGCTTAGTTTCCTTCCCTTCTTAGATATTTTTCCAAATCTTATAAAAATTTTCTCTATTTTTTTTTGCATATGTATAGTTAGCAAAGTAAGTTTCTGATGCTTATATTCAAAACCCAAATAGTACAAAATGATCAAAGATGGTCTGTTTGATAGAGTGAATGCAAAAAGAAAGCAACAGTAATCAACAACAAAAGGGAACCGATGAACAATAGTATTTATAAAGATATATGAACCAAAGAAAAATCCTCAATACTTAAATATGTGTGTATGCATGTGTTTTATCCTAAATTACTCATGAGTTAAAGAGTAACAAATTATTAAAATAACAGAATTTTATTTCACAATAAAAGTCATGAGCAACATCAAAACAATACTTAGAAGAAGTCATAGTCTTAAATGCTTTCATTACTGCTAAAGAAAATAAATCTAAAGAAAAAAAATCTACTTCACAATATTAGGGATAATAGAATAAATGTAATGAAAATGAAAGAAAATAGAAAACAATATTAAAGCACAATTTAATGGGGGAGGAGAAAGTAAAATTTGTTGGTATGAAAAATCAGACCAAAGTGTCAAACAAGTACTCACATACAGAACAAGGCCTTAAGCAGAAAGAACAAAACCTTGAAATAGATCCCAAATAAGGCCTGCTGCTGCTGCTGTTTAGCTGATAAATCATGTCTGACTCTGCAGTCCCATGAACTGGTACTCCCCAGGTTCCTCTGTCCGTGGGATTTCCCAGGCAAGGATACTAAAGTGGGCAGCCATTTCCTTCTCCAAGGGATCTTCCCGACTCAGGGATCAAAGTCTGCGGAGCTTCAAATGCAAATAGGGTGAAAGCTTTGATCCAGGGAAAGCTGTTATCATCAAACTCCAGATTCAGCAAGAAAAGTAGTGAACAGCAGAGCCCTCAATGGTGGATATTTTACCTGTTTCCTCACCAGACCTGGAGTCAAAAGGGTTTTTTATGTGATCCCCATCGGAGGTACCAGAATGCTGACTTAAATAAACTGTTAGCTATTTCTCCAGCAAAGTGGGCTTTTATTCTCTGTGCATGGAGTGAGAACTTCCCCTTCTGGTTTCCAAATTCTATTTAATTGAAGTTTCTGTTTATTAATGTTTTATAGTAGAGATAGGAAAATATTATTTTTAATAATTTATTTAGAAAATCTTGAAAAAATACCAACAGAGTTGTAGCACTAATTAAAATGTCATAAAGGTAGCCCGATAATATTAAATGAGAAAAATCAGTAGATTTCCTCACTATTGACAAAAGTTAAAATGCAAACTAACATCAACAAAAAATGTACTATGTAAACAACAATTGTGTGTATAATATGAGAATAAATCTTCATAACAATGAGATAGGTAAATATGTAAATAAGTATTGGCATACATGTAAGTATGTACTTAAAGAAGTACTTTAATTAAAAGGGACAAACATACTGCTCAACTTCTTTATTGAGTAATATTATATATAGATTTAACAAAATTCTGATATTCTGATACTGTTTTTGCTTTGAGTATTTTTGGAAATTGTCAAGGTCATTCTAACATTTTTATCTGGAAGAACAATTAGTAAAAGTGGAAAACAATGTTGATAATGAAGACTAGCTTACTAGGTTTTAAACTATGAAGTTACTATAAAGTAAAACACTATAGAACTGAAGAAAGGTTGATAAATTGACCAGTGAAATAGAATATGAAGTCATGAAACAGATCATAACTAATAGTATGCAATATAAACTCTTAATTTCAAAAAGAAGTGTATTTGAGTTTTCTTAAAGAAATTATCCATTTTTTCACTTTTTTCCTTTCAGCTAGTCTCTATTTTAATCTATTGCTGTTGATTCCTAAATTCCTCTCCACCCAAATGCTGTGTATCTTTGGACTTTGCATGTTTGATTCAAGTTCCATCATCTTCAGAGTCTTTATGTCACTATTCAATCAGTTTTTGCTTCTTAATCATATTTTCTTTGTCACACATGTAAAATATTCTTCAGTGTGAAAAAAGCTGTCTTCTCAAAAAATGCTAAAAAAATACACTGTAAAGTTAATGAATAACAAAATTTTAGTATTATAATACTTTATATTTTTATAGTCTATATCATCTATGTCCAAATTCCTATTTTCATAATGGCAACTTTGTGCTACACCTAGTATTGTATAAGATAATTTTTCTTTACTCAGAATATATACCCTGAATATTTTCATTTTCATCTATCAGTACATTGTGGATGAAAGTGAAAGTGAAAGTTAGTCACTCCGTGGTGTCCAACTCTTTGCGATTCCGTGGTGTCCAACTCTTTGCGATCCCGTGGACTGTAGCCCACCAGTCTCCTCTGTCCATGGGATTCTCCATCAAGAATACTGGAGTGGGTTCCCATTCTCTTCTCCAGGGGATCTTCCCAACCTGGGGATTGAACCCAGGTCTCCCATATTGTAGGCAGATCCTTTACTGTCTGAGCCACCTGGGAAGCCCCAGGTGGATACATTTTAATTAATCATATAAATGTATCACTCTTTGCTTAGATAGTCTCTTACTAATAAATATTTGGATTTTTTTCTGAATCTTTGACACCCTAAACCAGAGGAATAGCTAGTATGTTAGAAGATGATACATGTCACAGGAAAAAAAAATGGGGAAACAAGAGGTCTTTGACTAGTGGGGAAGCAGGGCTGTTGCAATTGTAATTGATACAATTTGAAGAGAAGCCTAAAAAAGGCTTGGGTGGGAGCCCTTTTAGATACCTGGGGCAAGGGTGATCCAGATGGAAAAATAAAAAGCAAGTATAAAAACCCTTGAGTGAGAGCATACCCAGTGTGTGATGGATAGCAGGGAGTAACTGGAGTGGGTGGCGGAGGGAAAGAGCCATTGGAAAATACAAAAACAAAGCCAGAGAAGTGTTGTTGGGTAAGAAGAATGGGAGCAAGGTCCCAGAATCTCCTAGGCCACTTTGATGTCTTTGGCCTTTACTCAGGGTGATGTTGGAAGATATTAGAGAGTTTTGGGTAAAGGAATGACTTTATCTTTTGTCAGTCTAAAGGCCAGGGAGAGGGGAAGACTATGGTGGAAACAGAAACACCATTTGTGGTCGCTGTACTCCATCTATGCAAATGATGGTGGTGGCTTGGACCTGAAGCATAAAGCAGAGAGGAGGATGTGGTTAAAAAAAAGGAAAGCACTGAGACACACACGCAGGAAAAGAATGAAGAGAAGAGAAAATGAACAGGCACCTGGAAAATGTGGAATTGCCTCACAAACAAGACCCACTCAAACGTCACTCTTCCCTTTTCCTACTAACTCAGCCTTCAAATATGGAGCAGATTATTCCATCACTCAGAAAGGAAAGATAAATGTAAACAAATATGATTTTAACACAAATAAAATTTTATTATGACATGTACCTTGGAAATAACCATTCTTAATTTGTCTTTTAAATGTACTACACAAAGAAGTACTGTTATAAACTTGAAGTCCATCTGAAATCAATACTAAAAATGCAAAGATTTCTATCAATGACATGTCTTTCAAGTGAATTTGATTTTGGTTCACTGAGCAGATCTATGAATGCATCTGTATTCAAAGGTGATATATTATACTGAGTCAGCCTCCAAAATAAAGTGAGGAGACTGTCGTAAATACTGTTGATGCCTTGCCCCATAACCTTGAGTTCATCTGTAGCCCTGCTGCACAGGTCCCGGGGCCGTTATCAGTTTCCAGCCTCAAGGGCTCACAGCTGCATCTGTTTCAAGTCTCCTTGCCTGAGGGCTCTTCTTAGATACCACCGCTTACTAGGCTCAGGGCTTCCCGGGGGCTCTAGTGGTAAAGAACCCGCCTGCCAATGCAGGAGACATAAGAGATGCGGATTCGGCCGCTGGGTCAGATCTTCTGTAGGGTATGGTAACCAACTCCAGTATTCTTGCCCGGAGAATCCCATGGACAGAAGAGCCTGGTGGACTACAGACCATGGGGTCGCAAAGAGTTGGACACAACTGAAGCAACTTAGTGCACATTAGGCTCAGGAGTGTGGAAGTCAGTGCCCCTGGGGACAGAAGTGAAGTGAAGTGAAGTGAAGTCTCTCGGTCGTGTCTAACTCTTTGCGACCCTATGGATTGTAGCCTGCCAAGCTCCTCCATCCATGGGATTTTCCAAGCAAGAATTCTGGAGTGGATTGCCATTTCCTTCTCCAGGGGATCTTCCCAGTCCAGGGATGGAACCCAGGTCTCCTGCATTGTAGGCAGACTCCTTACCCTCTGAGCCACCGGGGAGATGAAGTGGATTAATAGCTCAGCCCCTCCCCACAGTGGGACAAATGTGAAGCATATTGTATGTGGCTCCTCACAGGGTCTTCAGGGGCCCTAGTCCTGGCTGCTCATAGGGTGCCAGTAACACACCCCATATTGGTTTTCTCTCTTCTTTGTTTCACTTTTCCCACCCCCTTGCTTGTGCTTTCTCCCAAATAAATGACCTTCAGAGTTTTTATCTCAGTGTGTGTTTAGGGGGACCCACATCAAGCCAGGTCCAGACACTTGGGCCAAGTTGTTCATGTCTGATTAACAAAGCAAAAGACCCAGAAACATTTCATAGGAATTAGGCAAAGGTGAGCACCAGTGCTTTTGGCTTTATTGACCCCTCTTTGTCCTTGTGAGGGTCATTTCATCCAGCATGACAGAAACAAAGGATCTTAAAGCATGAGCAGGCTCTATATGTCCAACTTCCAAATACACTGCTAGTGTTAACATATAATTTACAAGTGGTGAATCTGGTGCTATTTTCATAATTAATCATTTTTGTCAATAGTTACAAGTGAATAGAGCCATGAAATACAGAATGAATAGCAGGGAACTGAAAATTTATGAGCACACTAAGGCGATACAATGATCACTTTTATCAGTAACAGAGAGGCAGGAATACAGCTGCTTGGAGCCTGAGCCAGATTAGAGAGAGAGAAAAAAAAAAAAAAAACAGAGATTTACCAGAGGACTGTGGGCTTCGCTGGTAGCTCAGATGATAAAGAATCTGCCTGCAATGCAGGAGACCCGAGTTCAATCCCTGGGTTGGGAAGATCCTCTGGAGAAGGGAATAACAACACACTCCAGTATTCTTGTCTAGAGAATTCCATTCCAAAAGGAACATGGCAGGCTACAGTCCATGGTGTCACAAAGAGTCTGACACAGCTGAAGCGAATGAGCTCAGGCACATTGGTTAAAGAAAATATCAAGTTCTGTGGATTGGCATTAAAAAAATGATTCATCCAGTGAATTGCTGAACTCTACATGGGGCAGAAATTCTTTTTGGACATGACTGAGCAACTAACACTATCATTTTCACTTATGTGTTTCTACCATTTAGAGTAAAGCTAGGGAGAATTTTGGAGAAGGAAATGGCAACCCACTCCAGTATTCTTGCCAGGAAAATCCCATGGACGGAGGAGGTTGGTGGGCTATAGTCCATGGTGTCACAGAGTCAGACACGACTGAGCAACTTCACTTTCACATTTAGGGAGAATTTAAAGTGCTGTGGTTATCTAGAAGCCATGATCAGATTCACAGTTTGAGTGAATTCTGGGGAAATTAAACATTGTAAACCATTGGTAAAGATCAGATCCTGAAGTTACAAGAAAATGAAAAACTTAGACAAAAATGAAACCCCTAATTCTAAATTAACTTTGGATATTCAAGTACTTTGGGGGTATAGCAGGGGTTTCTGGTTTGGGAAAGTTGAGATATAAAGACTATAGATGAGAAAAATATTCAGTGGTTCTTTTCTTTCCCTCTTCTAGCATACTCTAAGCCTTAGAAACAGAAATAGCCATGACGCAGGACACCTTCTTTTCTGTTCTATGAAGCATCAGGAAGATGCTCCTTGTTTAGAGATCTGAGAAACTGTTAACAGAAAGCGCATTCCTGTGCCTTGAAGAGTTTCAGATAAATCAGGCAGCAGAGAAGGACACGAAGAAGAACTGTAAAGTCAGACGCCCTGTACTATTTTCCTGCGATGATAGAAAAAGTGAAATGTTTTTGGTCAAAGTAGCATGAACCAAATTAAAACATGATGTAATAAACTTGTAAAATAGAAAATTACAGCAAATACATGATCTTGTGTTTTCCCCATGATTGATGCTAAATAGATTAATTTCACAAAATTAACATTTACAGTGTCAGTACTCTAATGGGTGGGTACGTGAGAACAAGAGGAAATGAGACAAGCATAAATAAAATGCAGCAGCTCTTTTCTTAAGGAATTCACTGTTTAGTGGTTGAAAATGATATGTAAACAAGTTATTTCAGTACAGTGTGAAAAGGGCACTGTGTCCTTTATAGAGTTAGATGCAGAGGAGTGACATTACCTGATTTAAATTTTTAAAGAATTATTTTGGCTATCCTATTGAGAACACCCTGAAAGGGGACAGAGAGATAACTACCCAGCCAGAAGATTTCTGTGGGCTTGTAACAAATGGTGGTAGTGGAGGTGATGAACAAAGGCTTTATTTGTTTATTCATTCATCATGCATGCACTCACTCATTAATTTAAACATAGGTGCAGCTTACTGAAAAGCATAATACAATACAGTCGTCCGCGGGAGATTGACCCCAGGTCCTCCCACCGCCCCTGCCCCCCCCCCCCCCGCCCCCCGGGATAACCGAAGTCCTCAGATGCTCATGTCCCTTATATAAAATGGCAGAGTGTCTGGATATATTAATATATATAATCTATGCATATTATGCTGTATACTTTAAATCATCTATAGATTACCCAATACAATGTAAATGCTATGTAAGCATTGCCAATTTGTGGCAAATTCAAGTTTTGCATTTTGGAACTTTCTCGAATTGTTTTTTTTCTGAATGTTATTGATGTGCAGTTGGTTGAAACTGTAGATGCGGAACTGATATGGATGACTATACACACTTCACCCACATTCCCCAAGTGTTAAGGTTTTGCTCTATTTGCTTTATCCTTTTCTCTCTTTCTGAATATACACGGACACATGTTTTCCCAAAACATTTGAGAATAAATTGTAAGCATAATATCCCTTTACCCATGAATAGTTCATTATTTAATATTTAAAAACAAGGACATGCTCTTAAACCAAGAAAATTGAATCAGTAAATTTCATTGATGTAATTATCTATAGACCTTGTTCAGATTTGTCCAACTGCTCCTATAAGGTCTTTATAACAAAAGGAAATCCGGGATTGTGTGTTGCATTCACCTGTCTCATTAGTTTCCTTTAATCTGGAATAGTTCTTTAGTCTTTTTTGTCTTTCATGACATTTGGGAAGAGTACAGGCCACTTATTTATAGAATGTCCCTCAATTTGCATTTAACTGGTATTTTCTCTTGTTGTGATCCAGCTTATGAAACTTTAACAAAATACTTCAAAAGCAGTGATCTTTTCAGGGGATTATATCAAGAGGCATATGTCGATGTGTTTGTTACTGGTGATGTAACTTTGATCACTTGGTCTTGGTACTCTGCTAAGTCTTTGCACTATGAAGCTAATATTTCACTTTGCAATTAATAAATATCTTGTTATTTTTAAGATTATATAAATGTCCTGTGTCTTCTCCAAATTCCACCTATGTATTTCAGCAATCATTGATAATTCTCATCTTCATCTATTATTACTATGATTATCAGTGGTGATTTTCTAATTCTATCATTTCTTCTTCATTTGTTAGTTGATTTTCTACTGAAGGAAAAGCTTTCCTGTCTCCCTCTATTTAAATTGATATCAAAGTTGATTAATGTTTTTCTGTTTATTCAGTAAGTTATGACCCTTTATTTTACTACTTTAACACTCAAGTCGTTCCCTTCTTTGTTAATGTAAGCTCCTTCAAGATGGCCACAGGGTCATTTTGACATGTTCTCATAATACTTTGAATGCTTCTTTCACTTTTAGCACGAGATGTTTCAGGCATATTTGTACTTTCCTTGTCCTAACAATGGAATCAGCCATTTCTCTGAGAAGCCCTGGTTCTTTCCAGTGATGAATGTTATTAGAGATCAAGATCGGGGTTTTACATGTTCTTGTCACTGCAGGGGAGTCATTGCTTCTAGTCCTTCTCAGTAAATGGAAATGTAATTAGATATAAAGATAACTACACACACACACATACACACACACCACTCCATCTACCTTTATCTGTCTAAACAGCTACTTGCTGTAATAAAATCTATGTAGTCACACTGAAAGTTGGACTCCTGAGGTCGGTAGGTGTCCAGTATGCTACTGGAGATCAGTGGAAAAATAACTCCAGAAAGAAAAGATGGAGCCAAAGCAAAAACAATGCCCAGTTGTGGATGTGACTGATGATGGAAGTAAAGTCTGATGCTGTGAAGAGCAGTATTGCATAGGAACCTGAAATAATAGTTCCATGAATCAAGGTAAATTGAAAGTGGTGAAATAGGAGATGGCAAGAGTGAACATTGACATTTTAAGAATCAGTGAACTAAAATAGACAGGAATGGGCAAATTTAACTTGGATGACCATTATATCTACTACTGTAGGCAAGAATCACTTAGAAGAAATGGAGTAGCCCTCATAGTCAACGAAAGAGTCTGAAATGCAGTACTTGGGTACAGTCTCAAAAATGACAGAATAATCTGTTTGTTTCCAAGGCAAACCATTCAGTATCACAGTAATTAAAGTCTGTGCCCCAACCAGTAATGCTGAAGAAGCTTAAGTTGAACAGTTGTATGAAGACCTACAAGACCTTCTAGAACTAACGTTCAAAAAAGATGTGCTCTTCGTTATAAGGGAATGGAATGTGAAAGTAGGAAGTCAAGAGGTAACAGGCAAATTTGGCATTGGAGTACAAAATGAAGCAGAGAAAGGCTAACAGAGTTTTGCCATGAGAACACACTGGTTATAGCAAACACCCTGTTCCAGCAACACAAGAGAAGACACTACACATGGACATCACCAGATGGTCAATACTGAAATCACGTCGATTATATTCTTTGCAGCCAAAGATGGAGAAGCTCTATACAGTCAGCAAAAACGAGACCAGGAGCTGACTGTGGCTTCAATCATGAACTCCTTATTGCCAAATTCAGACTTAAATTGAAGAAAGTGGGGAAAGAAACTAGACCATTCAGGTATGACCTAAATCAGATCCCTTACTATTTTATAGTGGAAGTGACAAATAGATTCAAGGGATTAGATCTGATAGAGTGCCTGAAGAACTATGGATGGAGGTTCGTGACGGAGGTTTGGAGGCAGTGATCAAGACCATTCCCAAGAAATAGGCAAATGGTTGTCTGAGGAGGCTTTACAAATACTTGAAAAAAGAAGAGAAGTGAAAGGCAAAGGAGAAAAGGAAAGATCTACCCATTTGAATGCAGAGGTCTAAAGACTAGCAAGGAGAGATAAGAAAACCTTTCTCAGTGACCAGTGCAAAGAAATAGAGGAAAACAATAGAATGGGAAAGACTAGAGAGCTCTTCAAGAAAATTAGAGATACCAAAGGAATATTTGATACAAAGATGTGCACAATAAAGGACAGAAATGGTATGGACCTAACAGAAACAGAAGATAGTAAGAAGAGGTGGCAAGAATGCACAAAAGAACTATACACAAAAGATCTTCATGACCCAGATAACCGTGATGGTGTGTTCACCTAGAGCCAGACATCCTGGAATGTGAAGTCAAGTGGGCCTTCATCACTATGAACAAAGCTAGTGGATGTCATGGAATTCCAGTTGAGCTATTTCAAATCCTGAAAGATGATGCTGTGAAAGTGCTGCACTCAATATGCCAGCAAATTTGGTAAACTCACCAGTGGCCACAGGACTGGAAAAGGTCAGTTTTCATTCCAATCCCAAAGAAAGGCAATGCCAAAGAATTCTCAGACTACCACACAATTGTACTTGTCTCACATGCTAGTAAAGTAATGCTCAAAATTCTCCAAGTCAGGCTTCAACAGAATGTGAACCATGAACTTCCAGATGTTCAAGCTGGATTTAGAAAAGACAGAGGAACGAGAGATCAAATTGCCAACATCCGTTGGATCATCGAAAAAACAAGAGAGTTCCAGAAAAACATCTACTTCTGCTTTATTGACTGTGCCAAAGCCTTTGACTGTGTGGATCACAACAAACTGGAAAGTTCTTCAAGAGATGGGAATACCAGACCACTTGACCTGCTTCTTGAGAAATCTGGGCTGGTCAAGGAGCTACACTTAGGACCGGACATGGAACAACAGAATGATTCCAAATTGGGAGAGGAGTATATCAAGGCTATATATTGTCACCCTGCTTATTTATCTTATATGCAGAGTACATCATGTGAAATGCCAGGCTGGATGAAGCACAACCTGGAATCAAGATTGCTGGGAGAAATATCAATAAGCTCAGATACGCAGATGGCATCACCCTGATGGCAGAAACCAAAGAAGAACTAAAGAGCCTCTTGATGAAAGTGAAAGAGGAGAGTGAAAAAGTTGGCTTAAAATCCAACATTCAGAAAACTAAGATGATGGCATCTGGTCCCATCACTTCATGGCAAATGGATGGGGAAACAATGGAAACAATGACAGACTTTATTTTCTTGGGCTCCAAATCACTCCAGATGTTTACTACAGGCATGAAATTCAAAGACACTTGCTCCTTGGAAGAAAAGCTATGACCAACCTAGACAGCGTATGAAAAAGCAGACACATTACTTTGCC
Organism: Cervus canadensis; assembly: GCF_019320065.1. NCBI lineage: Eukaryota > Metazoa > Chordata > Mammalia > Artiodactyla > Cervidae > Cervus > Cervus canadensis. Next base: position 32,492,866 of record NC_057409.1, on the reverse strand, counting down.
GACAGTGGTCTGTATATTCATGTATAGATGTTAGAGTTGGACTATAAAGAAAGCTGAGTGCCAAAGAACTGATTCTTTTTAACTGTGGTGTTGGAAAAGACTCTTGAGAGTCCCTTGGATTACAAGGTGATCCAACCATTCCATCCTAAAGGAAATCAGTCCTGAATATTCATTGGAGGACTGATGCTGAAGCTGAAACCCCAGTACCTTGGCCACCTGATGCAAAGAACTGACTCATCTGAAAAGACCCTGATGCTGGTAAAGATTGAAGGCAGGAGGAGAAGGGGATGACAAAGGTTGAGATTATTGGATGGCATCACAGACTTGATGGACATGAGTTTGAGCAAACTCCAGGAGTCAGTGATGGTCAGGGAAGCCTGGCATGCTATAGTCCATGGTGTGTCCACAAAGATTTGGGCACAACTGAGTGAGTGAACTCAACTGAAACTAATTCATTGTTTTCTTTTTCCATATTTAAAAGTCTTCTGTCAATGACAAACATATAGCTTCCATTATCTATAATATATTTACTTACATGATCAATCTTATAATGTCCACAAAGTAGTTTCAGTGTTACTAACTCAGGTCTGTAAGAAAAGAAGTCTATTAATTAGCATTCACTATTTGTTTAGAGTTTTTTTAGTGTTAGCCTGAATAGTACCAACTACTAGTGTGTGTTCAACAGTTATTTGAGTTGGATATCCCCATTTCCCCATTAGGTAGTGTCATTTAATCAAATGTTGCATATTGAAATATGTTGAGTCATCTATTTCTGTTTTCATTTTTAGGATTTTGCACCTTTCCTTTTTAATTTTTTTTACTTTTTTTTTTTTGGATCTGTAAAACATTAGTGGTCTAAATGTCAATATACATTAGCTTCTACTTTTGTTGTTGTTTTTGGTTAGTCACTAAGACATGTGGACCATTTTATGACCCTGTGGACTGTAGCCTGCCAGGCTTCTCTATCCATGGGATTTCCCTAGCAAGAATATGGAGTGCATTACCATTTCCTTCTCCTGGGGATCTTCCTGACCCAGGGGTCAAACCCATGTTTCCTGCCTTGATAGACACATTCTTTACCACTGAGCCACCAGGGAAGCCCCTAACTTTTACTTACGTCTATATTATTTCTTCCTCTGTTTCCTTTTGGTTTAGTTTCTTTTTTATATTTCTAGATTTTTAAACAGAAAATTTAATTGATTCTTTTAGGCATATTCCTTTATTTTGATTGATAGTGTTTAAGGTTATATAATTTTATCACTGCTTTGTGTCCCCCACATTCTGGGGAGACAGAATATATACACACACATTATGTATGCCTATATCTAATCTGATAGATACATGTATGTGTGTATATGTTTGTCTTCATTTTCATTATTTTTAATACATTCTTTTGTATTTCAAAATTCACTTAAGGATTTTTAATAAAATGTTTTTTGTTATATTCAGTCAAAATAACCTTTTAGTCTTTTTTTTTTTCTTTTTTTTAGTCTTTTTTTATTTTTCTTGATTTTTTATGTTATTGGAGTTTTAATTATAATGTTTATAACTATGAAACATTTTTGTGACATAACGTATAGTCAAATTTTATTATTGTCCCATGAGTGCTTGAGAAGATATACTGATTACTATCAGAGTTTAAATTTCTACATATACATAACATCTACATTGTTGATAAGATTATGTAGGATTTTTCAATCTTGTACTTGTGTCCACTTGGACTATCTCATACTAATTCTGATGTATTAACACTTTCTATAATGAATGTGTTTCTTGTTATGTCTCTTTGTGGTCTGTTGTGATTTTTGCTTACAGAGGTGTTTACTGTGTTATTTTAGTACAAGGATATTCACAATTGTAATATGATCAGTGTTAGTAAAACAGTATTTTTGCCACATCTAATGCATCTTTGAAGTTTATTTTGTTTGATATCAGTGTTGCCTTTGAATCTTTGCCTATCTCTTTATATAATATTTAGCCTTTCTGAGTCATTTTAAGTGTATATCTTTGAATATATTTGAGTTTTGCCTTCCTAGTCAGATTGAAAATAATTCCTTTTAATAGATGAGTTATCCATTCATTTATATTCATTAAGTGTGAAATGCTTGATTGCAACGCTGTCATTTTTTAAAAATTTTGCTACACTTTTGTTGAGAAATAATTGACATACATCACTGTATAAGCTTAAGGTGTACACCATTACGGTTTGATTTACATATACTATGAGATGGTTATCACAATTGGTTTTGCTAACAACCATCTTTACATATAGTTGCCGTAAAAAAGAAAAGAACAAATACTCTCCTTGTAGTAAGAGCTCTTGAGATTTAGATGATTAAAAACGCTCCTGTATGTTACGTAGCAGTGTTAGCTGTTCTAGCCTTCATGTTGCGCATTACATCCCTAATATTTTTTATATTTTAACTACCTTTTGATCTTAACCTACCCTTTGATCACTTTTCTCCAATTTTCTTTCCTCCAACCTAGTCCTCTGCCCCTGGTAACCACAAACCTGATCTCTTTTCTGTGAGTTTTTTTTTTTTTTTTAGATTCCATATCTAAGTGAGATCATGAAGTATTTATCTTTCTTTCTCTGAGATTTAATTTAGCATAATTCCTTCAAGGTCAGTACACATTGTCACAAAGTAGGATTTCCTTGTTTTTTAATGGATGAGTAATATTCTGTTGTATTTGTGTGTATACCAGAACTTCTTTATCTGTTCATCCATTGATGGTCACTTAGGGTGTTTCTGTGCCTTGGCTATTGAGCATAATGCTGCTCTGAGCATGGGGATGTAAATATCTTTGCTAGTTAGTGTTTTGATACCTTGAATATATTCCCAGAAGTGAAATTTCTGAATTATATGGTACTTCAATTTTTAACTTTTTGAGGACCCTCCATACTCTCTTCCATTGTGGCTGCACCGATTTACAGTCTCATCAACAGTGCAGGAGGGTTTCCTTTTCTCCAAATCTACATCAACATTTGTTAGCTCTTATCTTTGTGATGAGGGCCATTCTAATAGGTGATATATCATTGTGATTTTAATTTGCATTTGCCTTATGACTAATGATGTTGAACATCTTTTCAAGTACCTGTTGGCCTATTGCATATTTGGAGAAATGTCTAGAAGGGCTGTCATCTTTTAATTTATTCTGATGCCTTTGTCATTCAGTTGCTCAGTTGTGTCCAATTCTTTGCAGGGTGACAGTATACAGCTTTGACATACTCCTTTCCCAATCTGGAACCAGTTTGATGCTTAGGAAAGAATTATGCTTAGGAAAGGAGAGGAACCAGTTTGATTCTTAGGGAAGACTTTGATCCTTAGGAAAGGAGCACAATTTGATGCTTAGGAAAGACTATGTTTGTTCTATGAGCTTTATTTATTTACTCTTCAACTTCCTTATTACTCGGCTTTCTTTTTTAACATGTTACTATGTCGTTTGCAGTTTTGAATGACATACTTTTAATTCCAACCTATTGCCTACACAACATTAACTTCTCTCTTTCCTCCCCCTTCTTCTCTCATTTTTAGTTATATTATGTCTACTTTTTCAGAACATACAGCACACTGTATGTAGTATGTTATACTATGTAGCTTATGTTATAAAACACTATTAGTCCACACTTAACCTCATCTTTGTTTTAGTTTTACATCTATAATTAAATGTGTTAAAAGTTCATCATCAGTTCTATTGCTGAAATTTCCCTGTTTATCACTTGGTTGTATTCTGTATATGTGTAAAGCTGTTTTCCAATAGCATTGATCCTTAAAAATCAACTTAACTGATTCTAAAATCCCCAGGTCACATTTTCTTTTCTTGACTTATGTGTCTTTCCTAATCTCATTTTCACTTTCTTTATTATTCTCCTATTATTTTTAATGAGACTTATGTGTGCATTTGAGTCAGTTCTTCTCTGAGCACTTTGTATTTCAGTTTTTATTTTTTATGTCATTTTGTCTTTTAAAAACTTAAGGAATTCTGTGATTGTCCAGTGGTTAGGACTCCACGCTTCCTCTGCAGACGGCTTGGGTTCAATCCCTGGTCAAGGAACTAGGATCCTGCAAACAGTGCAGTGTGGCTTTAAACAAACAACAATTACAAAAAAGAATAAAAATCCCCAAAGAAACCTTTCCTTAGTTTTTGAATTTCTGGTTCAAATTGTTTTTCACAGGTGTCAAAATGCTTGTTAGAAAAAAAAAAAAATGCTTGTTAGAGAATAGATAATTGTGTTTGTCGTGTTGTGTTACAGGTTTTATTTCTTCACTGTTGGTTTTGATGGCTTGTAGAACAAGGGTTATCAGCTGGGTTATTAGTATTCTCATTTTCTAATTTATTTGGTAGTAATCTTTAATACATTAAGACTGTTTATACTTTTGCATTTGTGCTTGCCTGTACTGATGATTTTTGTTTGTTCTGAGGTTCATAGTTCAAAAATGTCCTCTGTTGTCACTGTGAAAAAGTTTTCTCATTGCATGGATTCTTTTTTAGGGGGGAGAAGGAAGGACATTGTAAAAGGATGAGTTATCTGCCCCTCAGTTGTGCTTTATTTCCTTTTATCTCACTGAGTTCTAAATTTCTCCCTCTGGCTTATTTTCCCCATCACCAGGACAGTATCCAAATAGAACTTCTTTCTTCCTTTTGATCCTGTTCTTGAAGTCTGACTCCTTGTATCCTGTATGCACTCTCTTCTCTATAATCCTTGCTCTGACCTATACTTCTTCAGAATTTTCACATGTAGGTGGTCTTTTTATGAAATATTTTTAGATGAAAAAAGTAGGCTAAATTATAGAAGATATCAGTTAATCCTATTTTTCAAATAATACATACAAGTTTAAATAAATGTATCAAAACCTATCAGAAGTCCTCCAAATAGTGCAGACCTAATTTAAGGTGCCTCGACTATCAATATATAATTTGGAGAAGTTAAAAAAAAATTCCATATCTCTAATCTGTATATTGTTTTGTTTTTTATAATCCTTTCTGTTCCCAATCATAATTTCTTTTCTTTTTTTTTTATATGTTTTTTCCCACCTCACCATAGGAAAGAATATTATACCTTGCATGAGCTCCTATGAGAAGTACACATAGTCCACAAATTTCCTGAGGTTTAGTAGTCTATGTTAACATTTTGGCAGGTAGAAGAATACAGCACTTTTTTAGACTCTTTCCCTTAATTCTGTATCTCTTGATTTGTGTTTCAGTTTCCCCAAATCTCCTTAGTCCAGAATGCATATCAGTGTAACTATTCTAAGTTTCTTCTCCAACTTTGTCTATCCAAGTTCATCAAAGTGCTCAGCAGTCAAAGGAACCTTCCATATCCATCTTCTCAGAAAGCAGTTATGTTTATATGCAGCCCATCTTTACCTTGTTAATATAGTGGGTGAAAAACGTCTTAAAATCTATGCTCATTAACAGGAAAATCTCTTCGGGGTATGAGTTAACATAAAATAATGGATTTTCTAATCAGACTTCTAGATAGGACTTTGAGATTTTATCTAGTATGAGACTTTAATAAATAATGTCAGAGCACCTCAAAATATAGAGAAAGTTCTGATACAACAAAAGAACCTCTCTGAATCCTGTCTTTTCACATTAGATTCCCTCTTCTGGCCAAGAATTACAAATGAGGTCTCCATTTGAGGCTGTTTGGATCAGCTCTTCAACTGGGCTTGTTTAAATTAGGAAACACCTCTAATTAGTGGATCTATCATTTGTATGTCTGACATGGCTGTTTCCTAATTTAACATTAGGTGTTTCCTAATTTAAATATACCCATAAGTTCCAGGGAGCTGAACCTCATAGATCCTGGATTCATCTTTAGCTAGATAATCATGTGAAGTGAATTTTAGAGATAAATTGTCTTCTTCCTAGAAAATATTAATAGTTTATAAACCCAAATGTCCAATTAGCAAGGAGATTAGACTGAGTTATCTGCCAGTATTCCTCTCTTTTGAGACTTTCACGGCCTAAAGGGAGTGCTATGATCTAAGTGTTTATGTCCTCCCAAAATTCAAATATTGAAATTGTAACCCCTGAAAGTGATGGTATGAATAAAGGGGACCTTAGGGAGATGAATCATGAGAGTGGAGCCCTCACAAATAAGACAGTGTTCTTATAAAAGAAATTCCCCCAGAGTTCTCTAGCACCTTCCAGCACATGAGGGTACAAGAACTCAGCAAGCCAAAAGAGAACGCGCCTGCAGCCATGCTGACATCCTGATCACAGATTCTAGCCCCAGAACTGTGAGGTGAATTTCTACTGTGTATAAGCCACACAGTTTGTTATATGTTGTTACAGAATCCCAAATAGACCAAGACAGGAAGTTACTGCCTGCTGTGCTAATTCCTTCCTTCCGGCAATCTGATGTGTTTGTTTTTTTTTCTTTTTTTTTCTTTTTCCGTCTTTCTTTTTCCTAAAATATTAGGTATAGGATAAATAGCTGAAAGAAAAAATAATGTGATGGAAGTTGAAGGAAAAATCTGATCATTTAGACCATGAAGTGAGAACCTTTCATTTAACAGGTTGTATCAGTAGTTTATGTTCATGTAAATAGCAGATTTTATACTTGGTGATTCTTTCATCTGAAGGAATAAGGCAGTAGACTAGTTACTTAGGTAATTGATGTTATCCTTAGTATCACAGGAAATATTTAGGTTTTTATTTAGTCTCTTCATAGTGATTCTTTCATCTGAAAGAATAAGGCAGTAGACTAGTTACTTAGGTAATTGATGTTATCCTTAGTATCAGAGGAAATATTTAGGTTTTTATTTAGTCCCTTCATAAATTAGGTTTCCCTTTACAAATTGGGCTTCCCTCATGGCTCAGCTGGTAAAGAATCTGCCTGCAGTGTGGACAACCTGGGTTTGATCCCTGTGTTGGGAAGATTCCCTGGTGAAGGGAAAGGCTATCCACTCCAGTGTTCTGACCTGGAGAATTCCATGGGCTGTATAGTTCATGGGGTCTTAAAGAGTCAGACATGACTGAGCGAATTTCACTTTCTCTTACAAATTAAGAAGCAATGTAGGCAGTCTACATAACAGTTCAGTTCAGTCCTTCAGTTGTGTCCGACTCTTTGAGAACCAATGAACTGCAGCACTCCAAGCTTCCTTGTCTGCAACCAACTCCTGACGCTTGCTCAAACTCATGTCCATCCAGTTGATGGTGCCTTCCAATCATCTCATTCTCTGTTGTCCCCTTTTCCACCTACCTTCAATCTTTCTCAGCATCAGGGTCTTTTCCAATGAGTCAATTCTTTGCATCAGGTAGCCAAAGTATTGGAATTTCAGCATCGGTCCTTCCAGTGAATATTCAGGACTGATTTCCTTTAGGATGGACTGATTTGATCGCCTTACAGTCCAAGAAACTCTCTTGGTAGAAATCTCTTGATTTCTCCAACACCACAGTTCAAAAGCATCAATTCTTCAGCACTCAGCTTTATTTATAATCCAACTCTCACATCCATACATGACTACTGAAAAACCCATAGCTTTGACCATACAGACCTTTGTCAGAAAGTAATGTCACTGTTTTTTAATATGCTGTCTAAGTTTGTCATAACTTAGTCATAACTTTTTTTTCCATGAAGCAAGCGTCTTTTAATTTCATGTCTGCAGTCACCATCTGCAGTGATTTTGGAGCCCAAAAAATAAAGTCAGGCACTGTTTCCACTCTTTCCCCATCTATTTGTCATGATGTGATGGGACCAGATGCCACCATCTTAGTTTTTGAATGCCGAGTTTTAAGCCAAGCTTTTTCACTCTCCTCTTTCACTTTCATCAGGAGGCTCTTCAGTTCCTCTTTGCTTTCTGCCATAAGGGTGGTGTCATCTGCATGTCTGAGGTTATTGTTATTTCTCCTGGCAAACTTGATTCCAGCTTGTCCTCCATCCAGCCCAACATTTTGCATGATGTATTCTGCATATAAGTTAGATAAGCAGGGTGACCATATACAGCCTTGATGTACTCCTTTCCCGATTTGGAACCAGTCTGTTGTTCCATGTCCAGTTCTAACTGTTGCTTCCTGACCTGCATACAGATTTCTCAGGAGGCAGGTAAGGTGGTCTGGTATTCCCATTTCATGAAGAATTCTCTATAGTTTGTTGTGATCCACACAGTCAAAGGCTTTGGCATAGTCAATAAAGCAGAAGTAGATATTTTTCTGGAACTCTCTTGCTTTTTTGATGATCCAGTGAATGTTGGCAATTTGATCTCTGGTTCCTCTGCCTTTTCTAAATCCAGCTTGAACATCTGGAAGTTCATGGTTCACGTACTGTCGAAGCCTGGCTTGGAGAATTTTGAGCATTACTTTGCTAGTGTGTGAGATGAGTGCAATTGTGCGGTAGTCTGAGAATTCTTTGGCATTGCCTTTCTTTGGGATTGGAATGAAAACTGACCTTTTCCAGTCCTGTGGCCACTGCTGAGTTTACCAAATTTGCTGGCATATTGAGTGCAACACTTTCACAGCATCATCTTCCAGGGTTTGAAATAGCTCAACTGGAATTCCATCACATCCACTAGCTTTGTTCATAGTGATGCTTCCTAAGGCCCACTTGATTTTGCATTCCAGGATGTCTGGCTCTAGGTGAATAATCACACCATCGTGGTTATCTGGGTCATGAAGATCTTTTTTGTATAGTTCTTCTGTATTCTTGCCACCTTTCCTTAATATCTTTTGCTTCTGTTAGGTCCATACCATTTCTGTCATTTATTGTGCCCATCTTTGCATGAAATATTCCCTTGGTAGCTCTAATTTTCTTGCGGACATCTCTAGTCTTTCCCATTCTATTGTTTTCCTCTATTTCTTTGCACTGGTCACTGAGAAAGGTTTTCTTATCTCTCCTTGCTAGTCTTTAGAACTCTGCATTCAAATGGGTATATCTTTCCTTTTTTCCTTTGCCTTTCACTTTTCTTCTTTTTTTTCAACTAGTTGTAATACCTCCTCAGACAACCATGTTGCCTTTTTGCATTTCTTTTTCTTGGGGATGGTCTTGATCACCACCTTCTGTGCAGTGTCATGAACCTCCAACCATAGTTCTTCAGGCACTCTGTCTATCAGATCTAATCCCTTGAATCTATTTGTCACTTACACTGTATAATAGTAAGAGATTTGATTTAGGTCATACTTGAATGGTCTAGTTTTTTTCCCTACTTTATTCAATTTAAGTCTGAATTTTGCAGTAAGGGGTTCTTTATTGGAGCCACAGTCTGCCCCTTGTCTTGTTTTTGCTAACTATGTAGAGCTTCTCTCATTATCTGCAAAGAATATGATCAATCTGATTTCAGTATTGGGCATATGGTGATGTCCATGTGGAATTGTCTCTTGTCTTGTTGGAAGAGGGTGTTTGCTATGATCAATTGCGGTCCAGCAATTTGGATGTGAAGTGTGCTTGTGATGAGGCCTCAGATCAATCTAAGTAACAGGATTTGGCAACTGGGGAAAATGCAGTCTTCATTATAAAGTAACAGAGAAACTTGGGGAATTGTTTTCTAGTATTTTTTTAAAAGAAAGTAGTAAGTTAGAAACTTGAATGGTTAGCTGAGGAGGTTTATAAGCAAAGTGTTGAAGGTACAGCCTTGTTGCTTATAGTAAATATGAGAGAAGAAATGGATTGAAGAGAGAACTGTTAAGCAGAAAGAAATCAGAACTTGAAGATTTAGAAAACTCTCAACCTCACCTTATTGGAAAAAACAAGTAAGAAACTGTGTTCTAGAGAGAATGCCAAGGGTGTGGCTGAAAAATAACTCCATGAGAAGATGATGGGAGTTACTTAATGGATATAAGCAGCCATTTCAGCAGAATCCAGGAATAGAGATGGATTTATAGCAGCAGAAGCTCTCCCAGCTTATACCCAAAGGGTACAAAGATGGGACAAAATGAAGAAAGGCCCTTGGAATTTTGGAATTCTAAAGGATAAGACAGTAGGGCTGTCTTTTCTTTCTCCCCCAAGAAAAGGGCAGAATGAGCCTGAATGCAGGGCTATCTGCTCCTCAGTTCCAGAGGACAGGGCCACCTCCTTTAGTTATTTCCATGTGTATCAATTAATTTATCCATATATAGTCTGCCTGACAGTCATCTGTTCTTTATATTGTAACCATAGTGATTTTCCAAAGTGATTCTGTGTTTGTGTATTCATAATTTCCTCCAGCCCCACCTCCCTCTGGTTTAAGAACCATAAGTGATTTTATCATATTGTTAGGAAAAATCGAAATCTCTTAATATGACCTATAAGATGTCAAGTGACTTGGCCCCTGCCTACCTGTCTAACCTCATCTATTATGATTCTCCTCCTTGGTCTCTCTGCCCCAATCCAAGGAATTTTTCCTAGAGTCCCCATGCTCACCAGGTATCACCCTTTCAGGGCCTTAGGATATGATATTCTCTCTATACTTAATAATAGTCTTCCTACCTTTCGTTTCCAAGTTAACATCTTCTGATCCTTTAGATCTCAGTGCTGAAATCACTTCCTCAGGGAATCCTGGGTGAAATTTCAGTGTCATAGTCATTCACAGAGCTGCACATTCTTCTTCATACAACACTGTCAGCTCCATAAAGGCACAAAATGTGTCTGTACTCACATCTGTATCTCTATAGATGGGCACTTAAATCAGAGTAGGAACAAAATGAATATTTTTGAATAAATATATGCATGAATGAATGAATTTAAAATCACAAAGAGAATATGGTTTTCTATTGCTATTACTGTCTATTTTAGTTTTGTCTAGCTTTGTGTAATAATACATTTCTTAAAAAAAAAAAAAACCTGTATAAACATTTAAAGAATGTATTGTATAATGTTAATCCTGTCTCATAGTCACATTAAAATCTGTAAAGAAACAAACCTATTTACATAGAATGGGGCAATTGGTGTAAAAGTCATTTCCTGAAAATGGTACCAGGCCCCATCCATTCCTGATACACACTTAAAGTCCAGTATTCTGCACTACTAAACATCTCCACCCTCCTCTCCTATTTTCTTTTATTTTCCCCTTCTCTGTCACCAGACCTTGTCTTCCCCCAAGTTATTAAACTAAATTCTTTCCTCCTCAAAAATCATTATGAGCTTTGGGGAAAAAAAAGGGTTTACCTACAGAAAGATTGTAAGGTATGAGCCAAACTGTGACAGTTACTGGCAGAACACTATTACTCATTTTTTACTCTAAAGCATCTTTGTTGAGTACTCAGAATGCAGATGGATAAGCCATGCCGGAAAATTGGGGTGGCTTGCTTCACCTAGGAATAGTTATGACTGTATTTTTGAAGCATACAATCTCAGCCAGTGTCTCACCCTTTAATATTGATGGCATGATGTTTGGTTACGTTTTAATTTAGCTCTAAGAATATATCTGCACTTTAGCATTGTTTCTCCTCTGGCCTCCACCCACAAGTTACCCTTTCAAGGACTATGTGCAGTACTGTTTTGCTAATGCTAGTGTTTTACATGCCAGTCTCTTACTCTGCTCATTGTTTGTTTTTTTTTTTTCCTCTCTCTGAAAATATTTTATAGCAAGGAAATAATATCTCAAAAATAAAAGACATTTATCAAAAGTGTAGAAAAAAAGAGGCCAAGAAGAATCGCCAAGAAAAGCTTTTCTGAATGTTCCATATGAAGAATAGTTGCAGAAGCAGATTCTGTGAGTGATGAAATGGCCAACTTTAGAGAGTTCTAACAGCTCTTAGAGAGGCAAGTTCTATCAAGCTCATTTGCCTTTTTATTTGCTAATTTCTTTCCCATCACATTCACTTCAGAGTTTGCATTTTCTCTTCCCTTATGGGTACTAACTTTCATTTTGTTTTTCCAAATGAGATACTACATGTACTATAACATTCTATTAGGCCTTTTCCAGTTGCACTTAGAATAGTATAAAATCTCATGATACAACTTCTCTTGCACCTAGAGAGTAGATGAATCACAACAGGGAGGTTCAGATAGATGCAGTTTAATAGAGTCAGCAAGAAAGCTGACATACCCATGAGGATTCTGCCTTTCAGAGTCTGACAGATGACATCTCTGGGTAATCTGTTGTCAGACTCTAAGCAGCTGTGTATCACAAAGTTTTCATCCTATGTCATTAGATGTACTCGATAACTTAAGTCTGCCAAGAGGCAGATTTAATTTTAACATATTCCTGTTTATTTAATGAAAAATAGATTTCCTTTTTTTCTTGTAAGATTCATAATATGGCATATTGATACTGAAAGGAACATATCTGCATATTGTTTTCAAACTCATGAATAGGCTGTGTTAAAACAATAATTTTTAATTATTGTGGAATTATTTTTATTGGTGGAACTTATTTTTGCATGGAGCAGAGAAATGTAGCCCATTTAAAAACCTTCTTGAAGTTTAAACATTAGCATCATTCTTCATCTAGTACTTCCTATAATCCTGCATAAGTGCTTGATAAAGTAAATTGAATTAACTGGTCCAAATGCACTGGATTGGACAAAGAACTTCAAGACCAGAGGTCAGCCATCAGGTGATGTTCTTTGAAGCCACAGTGGACTCTCTGGAATTGTTATGGTCGTTGTTGTAGTCACATAGCTTTTGAATTTTTCTTTTTTTTCTTCTTTTTTTTTTAGTTTTTTCTGATTTCCATCCCATTGTCTTTATTTTTTTAATTAATTAATTTATATATTTTACTTTACAACATTGTATTGAATTTTTCTAGTATAAGTCAGGGACTTCTCAAGTGGCACTAGTAGTAAAGAATCTACATGCCAGAGCAAGAGACGCAAAAGATGTGGGTTCCATCCCTGGGTCTGGAAGATCCCCTGGAGTAGGAAATTGTGACCCACTCCAATATCCTTGGCTGAATAATACCATGAACAGAGGAGCCTGGTGGGCTATAGTTCATGGGATCGCGAAGAGTAGGACAGCACTGAGCGACTAACATTTTGCGTGTGTTTGTGTGTCTGATACTGTGGCCAATAATTGGGAAGGAAATGAGACACCTTGCTGCTGGGGTACAACTAATTCACTTCCAGAGTGGTGAACTCCGCCTTGACTGCATTAGCCACAGATTCCCGAGCTGGCTGCATTATTACACACAAATGAACTGGGGTCAAGGTCTCCGCCCTTTCTTCCAGACTTAGTTTTAGAGAATTCTTTTTCTGTTTTGTACCATAAATTATAATAACAAGAGTATTAATTCAGTACAGAGAGAGTGCTTTTGTAACAGTCAACCAAAAAAAAAAAAAAATTTTCCCTGTCCATTTTAATTGTACTTTAGCTATGCTTATACATGCTGTTACCCAATTTCCATGCAAGGCTGACTTTTTCTTATAGTTCCGATTTGTCTTCTCTTAATAGCAAAACTTCATTAACCACCCCCCAAATGTGAATATAAGATGTAACTAAAACAGAAAACTACAGCCAATTTTCATAAAATTTCCTTCACACCTCTGCAGTGTGGTTGAGGCATACTGCAGAAACACACATATAGACAACAACTGAAAGCCTGTCCTATGAAAATAAGATCTTCTGCCTACACTCAACATTGTGTGAGCCTTCGCACTTTCCTGTGTGAGACCATGGCTTAGGTGTTCCAGAGTTCAGAGGGGACCAGACAAGAGTGACTTAAGAGGTGAAAACCAGAGCTCATGCAGAAAAGTTAAAGAAAATGAGATTCTTTTACCTGTAGGAAAAAGACAAAGGAGGAATACAATTTAAGCATGGCTTGAGATGCTGATAGCTTACAGTGAAGGGTATTCAAAGACTCCTGATCTCTGAAGAATATGATGGAGCTTTGGGACCAGACACCAGGCTTGATCACTCAAGAGCATTTGTGTAGCCGAGTTTTATTAAAGTGAAAAAGAAACAGAGAAAGCTTCTGACATAGACATCAGAAGGGGGATGGAAAGTGCCCACCTCGCCAGTATAAGCAAGGGAGTTATATACTTTTTTAATTGGTTATTACAATAAATCAAAAGAATGGCTCAAGGTTGTAAAGATCTTACTAGACCCATGCCCACACCTTACATTTTAAGATGACAGGATTAGAACTAACAGTTCTTCAGTCACTCAGTCCTGTCTGACTCTTTATGACCCCATGGACCACAGCATGCCAGGCCTCCCTGTCCATCACCAACTCCCGGAGTTTACTCGAACTCATCTTCATTGAGTCGGTGATGCCATTCAACCATCTCATCCTCTGTTGTCCCCTTCTCCTCCTGCCTTCAATCTTTCCCAGCATCAGGGTCTATTCCAATGAGTCAGCTCTCCACATCAGGTGGCCAAACTATTGGAGTTTCAGCTTCAACATCAGTCCTTCCAATGAACACCCAGGTCTGATCTCCTTTAGGAGAACTAACAGTAGAAAGATCTTACCAGACCCACTCCCATAATATGCATTCTAAAATAACAGGATTAGACAGAAGGTTTTCAAGAAAGAGAAACTGTCCTCAAGCAGGACACATTATTGTTATATAATCCTTAGTACAGAGTTTAAACTGAGTTGTTTGTTGTGCAATCATCAATTCTGGGCTTAAAGAAAAAAAGTGTTTTATGTGACTAAGACTAAAGAATGTAGAGAAAAAAAAAAAAAAGACATTTATCCTTTCCTCCTCCTTCAAACCCCAGACTTCTTATCGACCTGCCTAGGAATTGACTCTCTCAATACTATAGAAAATATGGAAGAAAGCTATTCTGATTTGAACCAGGGATTTAAATGTAGTTCCAACTGAGCTAAAATTAAACTTCAGTCACTCAGTCCTGTCCAACGCTTTGCGAACCCATGGACTGCAGCAAGACAGGCCTCCCTGTCCCTGATTGTCTTTTCCCAGAGTTTACTCAAACTCATGACCATTGAGTTGGTGATGCCATCCAGCCATCTCATCCTCTCATCCCCTCTCCTCTTGTATTCAATCTTTCCCAGTATCAGGGTCTTTTCCAGTGAGTCAACTCTTTACATCAGGTGGCCAAAGTATTGGAGTTTCAGCTTCAGCATCAGTCCTTCCAATGAACACCCAGGACTGATCTCCTTTAGGATGGACTGGATGGATCTCCTTGCAGTCCAAGGGACTCTCAAGAGTCTTCTTCAACACCACAGTTCAAAAGCATAAATTCTTTGGCGCTCAGCTTTCTTTATAGCCCAACTCTCACATCCATACATGACCACTGGAAAAACCATAGCCTTGACTAGACGGACCTTTGTTGGCAAAGTAATGTCTCTGCTTTTTAATATGCTATCTAGGTTGGTCATAACTTTCCTTCCAAGGAGTAAGTGTCTTTTAATTTCATGGCTGCAGTCACCATCTGCAGTGATTTTGGAGCCCAGAAAAATAAAGTCAGCCACTGTTTCTGCATCTATTTGCCATGAAGTGATGGGACCTGATGCCATGATCTTAGTTTTCTGAATGTTGAGCTTTAAGTCAACTTTTTTGGCTTAAAAAAGTCCCATAGTTTGGCCCCAGGTAAGTAACAGGGAGAGAACACTACCCTACCCATCAACAGAAAATTGGATTAAAGATTTACTGAACATGGCCCTGCCCATCAGAATAAG
The DNA here is from genome assembly GCF_019320065.1 of Cervus canadensis. Lineage (NCBI taxonomy): Eukaryota > Metazoa > Chordata > Mammalia > Artiodactyla > Cervidae > Cervus > Cervus canadensis. Next base: position 32,477,360 of record NC_057409.1, on the reverse strand, counting down.
ACCTAATTTTCTCCTCAGTCAGTCTCTCCCATCAGGAAAAGTCCGTAAGTCCATAAAGTCCTTTATCCTTCTCCATCAGAGGGCAGACAGAATGAAAACCAAAATCACAGAAAACTAGCCAATCTCATCACATGGACCACAGCCTTGTCTAACTCAGTGAAACTATGAGCCATGCCATGTAAGGCCACCCATGACGGACAGGTCATGGTGGAGAGTTCTGACAAAACATGGTCCACCAGAGAAGGGAATGGCAAACTGCTTCAGTATTCTTGCCTTGAGAACCGCATGAACTGTATGAAAAGGCAAAAAGATAGGACCCTGAAAGATGAACTCCCCAGGTCTGTAGGTGTTCAATATGCTACTGGAGATCAGTGGAGAAATAACTCCAAAAGAATGAAGAGACAGAGCCAAAGCAAAACAGCACCCAGTTGTGGATGTGACTGGTGATGGAAGTAAAGTCTGATGCTGTAAAGAGCAATTTTGCATAGGAAGCTGGAATGTTAGACCCATGAATCAAGGCAAATTGGAAGTGATCAAATAGGAGATGGTGAGAGTGAATATCGACATGTTAGGACTCAATGAACTAAAATGGACTGGAATGGGTAAATTTAACTCAGATGACCATTATACCTACTACTGTGGGCAAGAATCCCTTAGAAAAAGCCATCATAGTTAACAAAAGAGTCCGAAATTCAGTACTTGGATGCAGTCTCAAACATGACAGAATGCTCTCTGTTCGTTTCCAAGGCAAACCATTCAGTATCATGGTAATCCAAGTCTATGCCCTGACCAGTAGTGCTGAAGAAGCTGACGTTGAGCAGTTCTATGAAGACCTACAAGACCTTCTAGAACTAACACCCAAAAAAGATGTCCTTTTCATTATAGGGGACTGGATTGCAAAAGTAGGAAGTCAAGAAATACCTGAGTAACATGCAGATTTGGACTTGGAGTAGAGAATGAAGCAGGGCAAAGGCTAACAGAGTTTTGCCAAGAGAGCACAGTGGTCATAGCAAACACACTCTTCCAAAAACACAAGAGAAGACTCTACACATGGCCATCTCCAGATGGTTAATACCAAAATCAGATTGATTATATTCTTTGCAGCCAAAGATGGAAAAGCTCTATACAGTCAGCAAAAACAAGACCGGGAGCTGACTGTGGCTCAGATCATGAAGTCTTTATTGCCAAATTCAGACTTAAACTGAAGAAAGTAGGGAAAAAACTAGACCATTCAGGTATGACCTAAAACAAATCCCTTAACAATTATACAGTTAAGCTTAGTTTTAGTTTATATGAAGCAGAATGTATAATTCCTATGATATCTTCTTAACTAGACTTACAACAAAGGAAAACAAAAACTAGATATTCTTTAGTTATAATTACAGATTGACCAAAAGTTGTCTTTACAGCTGCTTAAAAGTAAAGATGTGCTGTAGGTGAGAATGGTCATGATTTGTAGTCAGTGCTTTAACTTTCCTTTAGTTTAATCCAGAGCTTGATAGGGAAGTGCAAGGCAAAAGAGAAACTTGTTCCTGAGACACAGCCAGCTCACTTCCAGAAAATTCCTAGAAAACTTACTTGGGATAGCAGCCACAGACCGCAATGCTGATTGCTGTGTTGCATGTGAATTATCAGGAGTTGAGGTCCATGCTGACTCAGGTTTGCTCCTCCAGTGATCATAGCAGTGCCAGTGATGAAATGGAATCCCAAAATTAAGCTGACCAGATTCACACAGCCAGGAAAATGGCAAGCTGAGAATCTCAGTCTACTGATGCCAAAGATGGTGTTCTTTTCTGTCATTCTACCTTTTAAAACTCTGGATTGTATTAATACACATGGCTAGCAAGAGAGTTGAATTTTTTGGTTTTACGGTGCTAAGTGGAACTCAAAGGTTAATAACAAAACAAGAAAATAGCTCCTTCTCCACTTCTCATTTTTTATCCTAAGGCCCTTTATCTCTTTATTACTAAATACAAACTAATAATTTAAAAAATCTATAGGGAATTCCTAGTTAAAGGATTTATTTATATAATTGTTTATATCTTAAGCTTTTAAAATGTTTGATGGAGCATTAAAGGGGCTTCCCTGGTGGCTCAGCTGGTAAAGAATCCACCTACAATGCAGGAGACCCCAGTTCGATTCCTGCATTGGGAAGATCCACTGGAGAAGGGATAGTCTACCCACTCCAGTATTCTTTGGCTTCCCTTGTGGCTCAGCTGGTAAAGAATCTGCCTGCAATGCTGGAGACCTAGGTTCAATCCCTAGGTTAGAAAGATCCACTGGAGACGGGAAAGGCTACCCAGTTCAGTATTCTGGCCTGGAGAATTCCATGGACTCTATAGTTCATGGGGTTCCAAAGAGTCAGACATGACTGAGCGACTTTTATGTAGAGCGTTAAAGAGTATAAAAGAGAAAATATGAGAATTATTTATTTCCTTTGCAAAGCTTGTATTTTTGAGATCTTATGGACCCTATTATCAATCAGTTAATTAAAGCCATGGGAAAGAGAGCATCTTTACGACTGTTTCTATGACTTTTTGCTGAACATCACCCGCTTTGATGAACAGTACTCTTGGACTCTTCACAAGAATCCATCCCCAAATCAGGAAGCATTTGTGTTCCTCTGCTGATATAGCTATATATCTCATTTCAGTCCAAGGAGATTCATTTTGTTATTGCAAATTTAACATGCTTAAAATGACTTGTAATAGCAGTAATCTTGCATTTCTAATTACAGTGTTTATTATTATGAAGAATTTAATATAAATATATGGCAATTAGCAGTGTTCTCTTGAAGAAGGCTGAAAATAATTTGTCTTAATCTGGAGATTTTCTGAGATCCTTTCTATGTGAATGCTATTTCCATTGCCCTAACAATACCACTGTATGAAGGAGCTCTAGGGATTTATAAAGGTTAAAGAGATATTCACAGCAGGAGAGTGACAGAGCATGTACAAGAAACCTAAATTCTGCAGCCATTTAACAAGATTTTTCCCTATTAAATCACAGTAGCATAAAATCAGATATGTAAAATCACTTCATTACACTTATTTTTCAACTAGAGTTTATATATTTTAGAAGTGCTTGGGAAAAACTTTGATATTCTTTTCTTATACCCTATTATATTTGAAATCCTGTGAGAATTTCTAATTACATATTGATGATTTCCATTTTTGATGGATAATTTACACGTAGAGCTTTTAAAAACATCAATCCTATAAAATAATCTACTGAATGAGCAAAGTTACTTATCCATTAGCTCATCCTGCATTACTAAATGGATTACTTTTCTTAATTAACTTGGCACTTCTCAGTGTATGAAGAAGCAAACAATAATGATTTTTTTTTTTTAGAAAAATTTGATTTTCAAGACTTTCTCAATTTTAACCCACCAAAAATGAAACAAATATCTATGGAAAAAATAATTACTTTTCTCCTTCTTTAACTTCTTCTTAATTAACTTTTAATCTATGCTATTATACAGGGAGCATCTCTTAATACTAAATGTGTCTAAAATGTAGGAGACAGAGATTTAAATGATTTAGATAAACATCTGCCTAGCACAGAGGCATAAAAGTTGCAAAATTAGGATATGGGTGGCTGAGTGCCAGTAGCAATTGCCAGCAAAAGAAAGATACCACCTTCATTTAAAAAATAAAAATATATGATGCCTGCCAGCAAAGCAACTTTATATGCCTTCTAACCACACATTCTTATTTTGAACACATTTCTTGGTCTGTTCTAGGTAAAATTAAAAACAAAACAAAGCAAAACTATGAATTAGAAATTGTAGAAAAGCAATTATGTAATCATTAATGAAAGATATGTAGTAATAGAGAAAAATATAAGTGGACAATTCAATATGATGTGAAGCACTGTTGTTTTGTTTAATTGGAGTGGAGTCTGTCAACAGCAATTTAAAATAATCAGTTCACTGATATAATTCCTGGTAGTGTTGAGATAATTACTATACTTATATCTACTAATTCCATCTATTAAATGGAATCAAACCAGGAATCTTTGACATCTAATCCTCCTTTACTCTATGTACATGGTTTGTCTTCTAACCACTGAAAGAGCATGACAAAAATCCTTATATGTATGCATATTCAGTTAACCAGAATATCTTGAATATTTTTGTGCATGTGTTAATGTACATGCATGCTTAGTCATGTCCAATTCTTTGCAACCCCATAGACTGTAGCCCCCCAGACTTCTCTCTCCATGGGATTTTCCAGGCAAGAATACTGGAGTAGGTTGCCATTTCTTCCTCCAGAGGCTCTCCCTGACCCAGGGATTGAACCAGCTTTTCCTGTGGCTCCTGCATTGGCAGAGGGAATCTTTACTGCTGAGCTACCTGGGAAGCCCATTTTTGTATAAGATACAGTAGGAGAGTACACATGTGCATACACACACACACACACACAAGTGCAAGCATTATATCCCCTATTGTCTCCAAGTTCCATTGAAGTAAAGGAAGAAAAGTAAACATGTGACTATATTCATGGAAATACTGAGAAGAGTAGATGGGGGGACTTTATAGACCAGGGATTTCTATGAACTTCTGAAACCAAAAGGTCAGTAGGTTCTATTAAAGTGGATAACTCAAAAAAAAAATTAAAGTGGATAACTCAAGTTAAGGAAACCCCAGGAGACTGCTGTAATGTATTGAGAGATTAATGGATTTTCAGTTGGTTATAGGATTTGAGGATTGTAGTCCTTTTCTCTAGTCTTTATGTGTTGTTCTACCATCTTCTTGCTTTGGTAGCTTATATAAAATCTACCAGTATAATTTTCATATCTTTTAAAACATTTTGTTTTTTATGTGGCTCTTTCTTTGGAATGTCACAAAAAATATTTTTACATGTATCCCTGATCTGAAGGGTCAAATTTTTGTTTTAGTTTATGGATTAGTCTATTATTTGTTTATTCTCTGATTTCCATTTCTTCTTCACCTTCTGAAATACTTACTGTTGGTGTATCTTTAGGATCTGTTCTCCAGTTCTTTTATCTTTCCCTTATGCTCCTTATATTCCTGCATTTCTTCTCTCTATTCTGAGTTATTTCTTCCACTTAATCTTATCATTGCAAATAGAGCTTTGAGCTCTAGCTGGTCTTTTATCTTTTTAGTTCCACTATTATATTTTTTGAGTTATGAATCAAGATTTAGTTATAGAATAATTTCTAACTATATTACTTTGATGATCCTCATTCGTTTTATGTTAATGATTTTTTGACTCATCAATTTTGCTTTATTGGGAAATATTATTTATGCAGTTTTGCCTCACTATTTTACAAGTTACTAATACCCTTTAAGTATTTTTTTCCTTGCATAGTTTTTACTGTATGTATCCTTGGCCTTCATAGAATTGGGAGATAATGGGTTTTGAGCCATGGCAAACTTTCAGAGAGAAATGGTGAAGTAAAGTGGAAGGCACAATCATTTTTGCTATTGTACTTAGGTCGCATTATCTGTCAGAAGGGTTGTTCTTCCTTGAAGCATGGGGGTGCAGTTTCACTTGTCCTTGTTTTACCTGGGTATAAGTGAAAGCCCTCTGTCAATCATAGGAACTTGGGGCACGTAGCTCCTAATGCAGGTGTGTATAGGTTGACTGCCTTTCCTTCAAGTCTAAGAGAGTGACTGGGATAAGGCAGCCATTCAAAAGAACACAAAGCCAGTGTATCCCCTCATCAAGAAAATTTTCAGGCTTCTTTTAATTGATTGTCTTTAATGAGATTTTTTTTTCTACTCCATCCTCAGAATGTTAGATGCATCTTCCAGGATCCACAGCTTCCATAACCTTCCATAATGGGTTCACCATTACTTCAGAGAGAAAGAAGAAATAAGGGGGCCAGGGGTGAAAGGTGGAGTTCCTGTTCTTTCTTTTGAAAAGAGAGAGGTAAAAATACTTTTGAAAAGAAAGAGGCAATAGTATCATTAATTATGGAAAATGTGATTGTTTACCTCTAAAAACAAAGAGAATAAACTGAAATGCTTTTTGAAAATAATAAGAGAATTCAGTAAGAGGATGGTTTACTAAATGTCCTCAAATCAAACATAAAACACACAAAAAAATAACAAAAGAAAGAGGACCATGTATAGTAACAACAAACCATAAAACTTTTTAGAATGCAATTAGTAGGTAATACATAATACTTATAACAAAACTATAGCATTTTCTTGGGGAACAGAAAGGCTTCTGTAAATGGAAAAATTTTCTTTTCAATTTCAGTGGAATATTTAATATTGTACAATATTAAAATGTCAAATTGTTTAGCATTGTAAATTCTTTTGAACATTTGAAATTGAAATTGAACATTTGAAATTTGAAATTTTTGAAGGGCAGGAAGAAGGCAGATGTTTAGAAAGATAAAATATAAAATGAATCTCTAGTACATGATGTATTTACACATGAAAAGAGTCAGAAAAGTTTTCCCAGAAATAAAATATATTATAAAACTCTTGACAGTTAAAATGTAATGTAGGTGAAGAAGTACATGACAGAAACAATGATTTTCACGATACTGGATATCAGGAAATGAACTGTGATACTTGAGTGATGGGAAACAAATGGCAAGGGTGCCATGAGGCTTACTTCTCGAGGGAGTTTTCAGGCAGTGGCACATGAACCCTGACCTGAGAAGGAGGAGTTGAAAGTCCAGGGAAGCCAAAATGGCTAGAGTTTGCGGGGCAAAGTTCTGGAGAGATGAGTACTTCATCAGAGAACTTGAAGATCTTCAAAAGGATCCCCTGGGGCATTTAGCAGTGTAATGAACAACATATGTGTGAGGCATCTACCTGAGTCTGGGAAGGAACCATAAAAAAGTTAGAGGAAACAGTGTCTAAAGATCACATGGTGTTGAGAATTTGTGCCTATTCCAACTAGACACATTGAAAAAACTCATAATTCACAGGGCATTGACTTGAGTACTCAGGAAGCTCTTAGTATATACTCAGTGTATTAGTCAGGGTTCTTCAGAGAAATAGAACAAATGGAAGATACATATGTATGTGTGTCTGTGTACGTGTGTGTGTGTGTGTGTGTGTTTGTGTGAGTATGAAGAGAGAGAGACTGAAAGAGAGAAAGGTGAATAAACTCATGTGATTGTGGGTGCTGGAAATACAGAGAGAAAGAACTTAGCAAATGAAAAATCTTCAGGGAAGGATGGCAGGCTGGAGACCAGAGAAGAGTTGATGTTGCAGCATAAGTACAAAGGTGATCTGGAGGCAGAATTCCCTCTTTATCAGGGAACTTCAGTCTTTTTCTCATCAGGCCCACCCATATTATAGAGGGTAATCTTCTTTAATCAAAGTATGCTAATTTAAATTCTAATCACATATAAAAATACCTTTGCAATCTCAGTTTGTGCATCACACAATGACTGCCGACTGTCTTGCCAAAACGCCCTCTGCTGACACAGGACGAGAAATTCACTGAACCATCACTTTTACTGTATTTCACACAGTATCTTATATATTCTCCTATTCAGCTTACTCAAGCTGCATCCAGATTTCTGAAAACTATGTCTACTCCTATGCAGCTAAATGGGCTTTCCTGGTGGCTTAGGCGGTAAAGAATCTGCCTGCAATGCTGGAGACCTGGGTTCGATCTCTGGGTTGGGAAGATCTCCTGGAGAAAGGAAAGGCTACCCACTTGAGTATTCTGGCCTGGAGAATTCCATGGACCGAGGTGCCTGGCGGGCTACAGTCCATGGGGTCGCAAAGAGTCAGAACCGACTCAGGGACTTTCACTTTCACATGCAGGTAAATATGGGTGGGAAAAAAACAGAAGTGTGCTAAATGATCTTATTTCATAATTCAAGTGGAAACTTAATGAAGTTCAGTGATCATTCACTCTTCCAACTCTCCTGGAAGACTCTCCAACGTTCCTCTCTTTTACCTCACTCTCTTACGATGTCTCTGCTTTTTATTTCACCATTTGTTGACTCTTTCTCTTAACCATGGAGTCCCCCAAAGGTCAGCCTTTGAGCTTCTTTTTTACATTTACTCCTTTTGGTGATTTTATCAAGTTTCATGGCTTCCATTGCCACCACCCGTATGTTGATGACTTCCAAATTTCCACAAACACACACACGCACAACAGTGTGTAGAATCCAGAGGATTAAATGTTATATCTTTTTTTCTGATTTCTATACTGATATATCCAAGTATCTACTCAACATTTCCATTCTGATACTTAAGAGGTCTTAAGGGGCTTCCCAGGTGGCACTAGTGGTGAAGATCCTCCCTGCCAATTTAGGAGACACAAGAGACACAGGTGCAATTCCTGGGTTAGGAAGATCCCCTGCAGGAGGGCAAAGAAACCCACTCCAGTATTTTTGACTGGAGAATCCTACAGACAGAGGAGCCTGGCAGACTATAGTCGATAGGGTTGCACAGAGTCAGACATGACTGAAGCAACTTAGCCTGCACGCAGATATCTTAAACTTAAGATCTAAAACCAAGCTCCTGATCTTCACTACTACTTCCTCAAACCTTCCTTTCTTACCATATCAGTTGATGATAGTACCATCCTTCCAGACGATTTATGAAAAATCTTGGAGTTATATTTTCACTCCACTCTTTTTCTCTGCTTCCACATCCAGTTCACCAAAGTATTGTTGGCACCACCTCACCTTTGCAATATCCTTCTATCTGTTGTTCTTTCTTCAGTCCCTGTTCCCTTAAAGTTTATTCTTAACACAATAATCATAGTGATTCTTGGACAATGTAAGTCTAATCACTCACTTTTATGTCCAGTCTCACTGGCTCTTCATTTTATAAATTAGTGCTCAATGTCCTACATAATCTACCCCTTCCTTTTCAGTCTGACAACAGAACCTGCCATTCTTCTCGTCAACACTGCCCAATAGCAATGTCATGTGAATCACATATGCAAGTTGAAGTTTTTAGTAGCACATGAAAAAGGTTAAAATCATGTTAAATTACTTTAAGGACATTGTATTTAACCCACTGTACCACCTATATCATCATTTCAGCACATAATCAACATAAATATACTCTAACATGTTTTTCAGTATTTTCATCATCATTTAGTCACTAAGTCTTGTCCAACTCTTGCAACCTCATGGACTGTAGCCCACCAGGCTCCTCTATCCATAGAATTTTCCAGGCAAGAATATTGGAGTGGGTTGCCATTTCCTTCTCCAGGGGATCTTCCCGACCCAGGGATTTAACCCGGGTCTCCTGCACTCCAGGCAGATTCAGTATTTTACAACATACTTAAAATTGTGCAGGAAAAATCAGTATTTTACAGCATACCTAAAAATTGCAGGCAGATTTCAGGATTTTACAACATACCTAAAATTGTGTTCCCTCAGTAGCAGCATGTGTGTAGCATACAGGACATCACAGTTCTAGCTTATTCCTCTCCAGCCGCACTGGTGTCCTTGATATTCCTGGAACATGTCACCACACTTCTGCCTCATGGCCTTTCTGTCAGTCTCTTCCTTTTTCTGGAACCACTGCTTGTAAAAATGTACGTGACTGTTCTCTCACCTCCTTCTAGTCTGTTTTCAAATGTCATCACCTCAGCAAGGTCACACCAGACCACTCTATTTAAGACACTTTCTACCTCACTCCATCCTTGCATTTCCTATTCCTCTCCCCTGCTGGAGTTTTATAATATTATTTATCACCTTTTAATAATACATAAATTATTTATTATAATCTGCCTCTCCCCTGACTACAGTCTCTCCCATGAGAGGAGCAATGTTGGATTAGTTTGTTCATTTATATATCCCTAGCTTCCCAAATAAATGGCCAATATGCCATGTTTGCTCAATAAGTGCTTTTTTGAATGAATAAAAAAAATTAATGCACTATATTACTAGGCAGTTATTTAACAATGTAACATCACAGTTATTGACATTGAGATATGTTCAGTATTTTCAAGGGAAAAACATGTTGAAGAACTATACAAATATATATTTTTTTATTTCTAAATATACATCTGTATATATAAGTATAGGTGTGTTTAAAATAGTGTATTACATAAAATTAATATAAGTTTAAAGACTTAATAGCTGTAAAATACTATGAACATGTTTTGGCTTGTTCTGAAAATTAACTCAATTAGGGTGCTAAAATCCATTTATTATTCAGATCATCACTGAATAACACTATAGGTATTTCTCCAGAAATATTCTGAGACCTCTTCATTATAACATATATTGTTACATTGGTTTTTTTTGGTTGTGTATGACCATCTGGATTTTAATTCCTAGAAGTTATTCGATGAACTGTTCCTCAGCTCAAGTCTTTGCAGTTAAATTTTAAGTTGACCTAACAGCTGAATCACAGAAATCAAATGTAAACAAATGAACAGATTTCAGCTGTCCATTTGATATAGTGATTTAAATTAGTTTTAACGGGCCCCATGGCAATTTTCTAGCCTGTAACTGCTATTAAACAGGATATGGTAAATTCACTGAAGATGTTTAAATACTCTGTGCAGTAATACAACTGATTTGTGTTTTATACAAGTAATAACTATGGCTTGAGTTAAAAAGAAAATATACCCCAAAGAAAAGAAAGACTGTTTAAAAGGTTTTGTTTAATTACTTTAGAAAGTACACATTTTTAAGTCAATTTTTCTTTTGAAAAATGGAAATTTAATAGTATTCTAGTAATACCTAGAATTGCCACTGTGCTAAGAGTTTTTAATATTTTATCCCATGTGATCCTTACATAAGCCTATCCATTGGTGGTACCAATATTATCCCTAATTTTATAGATAAGAAAATTAAGTTTTAAAGAGTTGAAGTAACTTGCCCATGGCTACTCAACTGGAGAAATTAGAATCAGCACTTATATATCATATTGGGTTTCATTCGAAAACTATGTTCTCAAGTATTATGCCATTGACAGGTGAAACCAATGACTTTGAATTATCTTTAAAAATAAAGTTCTAAAATTACAAAGGGATTTTGACCTAAGGTCTATTTTAAGTCAGTTATATGAAACATAATATATCATAAAACTTAGAACAACAATTGGAACAAAGAAGACCTACAATAAATAATTTTGAATTAGTGAAATGAGGAAATATTTTAACAATCTATATCATTACAGGTAAAGAAAAATAAAAGAGAAGAAAGAGCAGAATTGAATGATAGGGAGAACTGTTAAATTTGAAAGTGTAGTAGATAAATATAGAGAATTAAAATTAGTTTGATTAGAATCAGGCCTAAGCAATAGATAAACCTGGAATGTGCCAGGATATTCCACGATGCCTATCTGAGGTATTACTGGACAGAAATATATTTTTGAATACTTTAGATAGATAATAATACAATTCTGTTGATTAAAAAAAAAGTTTGAGTTTGTATAACAGGAAAATACTTATTTCCTCTGGTAATTTTATGCACTTTGAAATATTTGGAAGATGTAATGAGTTGTTCATACTTCTCCATTAAAATGGGAAACTTTGTCTTAGCTTTTGAAATGTCACTTGGGCCTAATCAAGAAAACATATAACTTTGCTTTCTCTTTGTCCTACTCCTCTCTCTAAACCTTGCCAACCACTTTCTAAATAGCATATCATGTTGAATTCTATGTATGTAATTTTTCTCAAGTTCACCCCATCTTTTCATTCTTTCTGCCACCTCACTAGTACAGATCATCATCTGTTGCTAGAACTAATGAAATCACCTTGAAAAGTTCTCCTTATGTTACGAGTCTACTTGATTTATCCGCCCTTCCTGTGGTCACCAGATACATCTTAGAAAATGAATCTGTTCTTAAATCTTGTTAGTTCTATATCACTTACAAACCTAAAGTCTAAAATGTCTCCATGAAGTTAAAGGATCCCAGCATCTTGTTCCAGCCACCTTTCCTGTCTCACTTTCCCACAGCCCTCTAATACACCTGAGTTGCAATCATAAAGAGCTCCTTATGACTGCTCCAAATGGCCAAGGACCATCTCATACTAAATCTTGTCTTTAAAATGTTGTGGACCTTCCTTTGTCATCAAAATCCTCCCCAAGCATCAGAGCTCAGGAAAAAAAAAAATGACATCTTTCTCATAATGCTTTTTCTGGTGTCCTCTATTTTACTGCTAATGTAAGTATTCCCCAAAACTGTATTCACACCTCTATTCACTGCCTATCTACTTCCCATCTTTATTATAGTTGTTATCATGTTGTTAACATGTTATCATATTATAGTTGTTAACAACACAATAGGTACAAATTTTCTCCTTCAAGTACCTAGGATAAAACAATATTTACAGGAAAAAATCCAATAAAATAAATATACATTTTCTACTGAAATAGTGAAAAATTCCAAAAAGTTGAAATAAACTATTTTTTAAATATATGAAATAAGGATGGCATACAGAAAAAAAAACATAATCTCTCTATTATAGAAATGGAGTGTGATAAAACTTATATTGATAACTGAGTGAATTTAGATGGATGTCTTACTGGAAATGAGAACTGAAAAAGCAGAAAGGACATTAAATCAAAATTATTCCTTGATTTTCAAGTTTTCAGGGGAAAAAAAATATTTTCAGGTACTAAGTTTGCCTGCATTGGGAAGGAGAGATTTTGTAATTTCCAGAACTGTCATCCTTTTTTATGCTGTTTTTCTTCACCCACCACACTCTCTGGGGATTTTCAGCAGATTGCTCACCAGGAGTTTTGGACACAATGGCACTGGGGTTTTCCAGCACAAGAAGGCTCGATAATCAATTCCTCACTTTCCAGGTGGTGCTGTTTGGCTTCATTCACATTAACTTTTCAGTGTTCGATGTGAAGAGAGCCTCCAGATAGTGCAGAGGCAGGGAGAGCAGTAAGACCAGTGATTATGAATCAATCACTTTTATTGGTGCCAGAGCCGGTAACTGAACACAGATGATAGACAAAGCAATGGTTTTGTTCAATAATTGAGTTGTTTCTTAGCGGGGGAAATGAATTCTCTTCAATATTCCACTCTTTTAGAAAATATGTATATAGCTTCAAATATCGAGTGTCATACAATGGAAACATACGTTTTAGTGGTGGGTCTTGTGCAGATTTGATGAGATTTGGGAGAGGGTGGGCTCTACTATAGGTCTCCAGTCAGAGTGTCTGTGACACCTCTCCCCATGAAAAATGGAAGGTGCACATTCCCTGAACTAGGGGGAATTCAGGTGGGGTACTGCTGTGCAGTAAATTTAGAAAATGCACTCAAATCTTACCCAAAAATAAGAAAAAGGAATTTTATGCACATAGGTATGTGTGTGTGTATTTCTCTCTGGGAAAAAAAAAAAAAGAAAACTAAAGTTATGGCAATACTAGTCATAAATACTGTATCATATTGATTAAAATATGAGTAAAATATCTATCTGGATTTGAATGTATCAGTCTCTTTAGGATGGATCTTTTCAGAACTTTATTGAAATAACTTTGTATGCTATCACATGTTCTAAATATTTGATATTCAATGTGCCTTCTTGGTGTTTTTGCTTGTTTTTTTGCCCCCATTTTCTTCCTTATTCTCTCCTATCATTACCAAGTTTGTATCACCCATGTTAGCTCTAAGTCAGAAAAGGATATCATATGAAACATTCTTCGTTGATTAGAAAGGAAGTTGTTATTTGGAGGAGATATAAAACTATAAAAATAATGTGTACCTTTGTAAACAGAATTCAAATTAGAGTTTAACTCATTCTCTGTCTCTCTCTGTTTTTTTTTTTTGTTTTGTTTTTGTTTTTGTTTTTTTGGATAGTTATGGGAGAACATCCAATCTGTATAGAAGCCATGCAGTAAAACAGATAATATCTTGTAGTACAAGATAAAACAGAGCTTATTCCCACAACAATCATTGACTTTTATGACATTAGAGCCTGTCACTTAATTTCTGGAGGCTTTCAATTATATTACTTAAAGTGGAAACAAGGACACAGATTCCTAACAGGAGAGCATGAAAATATTGAGATGACAAATAGCATGGGGCCATATTTTAGTTGCTCAGTATGCCATTTTTGTTATTATTTTCCTGAAAAGATCCACTCCCAAAAAGGAAATTACAGAAAATAAGCACTATTGGTGTGCACTGTGCTATTAGATATTTTCACACAAACCATTATGCTGAACTCAGAAAGAGCATATTTTAAGCGGATGTAGAGCCTTTATTTGTTCTAATAAAACCCTAATTTGCCCAAGTTCTAGCAGTAACCATGGTTTCCAAATAGTACTCATGGAGGTGGTCAGTTATTTCCTAATAAGACTCACTGCAGTACAAGGTCTGACTCAGAAGTTTTCCTAGGAATACAAAAGGGATAAATAAAAATGTAGAAGAAAAATTACTAAACTGTCCTTTGATAACTAAATGGTTGATCATAAATTGGAGTGTCTATGCAAATGAAGTAAATAATTAAAAACTCCAAGAACAGCATCAACTAGGTGGTTGATGACTGGCAATTATAAAAGCTGAATTTTTAATATGCATACATCTAAGGAGCCGGTAAAAATTAGCTCCTAGACTAATGGACTTGCCTTTCTTCTGAGGCAGAATTTTAATGAGAGCATTATTTATAACAGAGAGCCCAAGAACCAGGGTATTCTTGCTTATTCTCATTTTTTTTATTCCCTGACACCTTATCCGTTAAACTATGAACTTATTTACAGAAAAATAATACTTTATGCACTAGGAAGTAAAGGTCAAAATGACCTCGGAAATTAGTCACACTGCATATACTCCAAAGATGTGCCGCTTAGAAGAGAAGTTATAAAGCCTATGTTTCTAAATACCCAAGTAATATGTGCTGCTTGTATAAGTTCCACATGGTTAAGTTACATTCCATATAGTTCTCTTGAATACCACATACGTTGTTATTTTTCCATAAACTTTCCATGTGATGTGACTGTTTTCTACTTAAAGTTTAAAATCCTTGAGGATATTTAAATCACTTTGTATGTACTTTGATAATGCTTCAAAATGGTTTGAAACATTCTGATACCTGTATTTTGTTTGGCTGTTTATTTTTTAAGGCCATTGAAAGGGTTGCGTTTTTCCCTTGGCATACCATTTTGTTATTGGCAGTCTCTGTTATGAGCATCCCAGGGTCTTTTGGTGCTGTTTTTTCCTTTGTTTTGAATGTCAGTGAATACTCACTTTATTATGACTTTTGTATAAGAAATATACTAGTTATTTATATACAGTATTGCTAGATGTACAATACTGGATATTGTATATATGTACAGTGTTGTATAGATGTTTATAATAGTACAGACATTATATGCACTTTAGTTAGTGATGTTGACCAACTTTACTTTTATGGTAAGTTTTTTTTTTTAATATACTTATTTTTAATTGGAGGATAATTGCTTTACAGTGTCGTGTTGGTTTCTGCCGTACAACAATGTTAATCAGCCATTAGTGTAAATTTAGATGACTTCTTTCTAATCCTGAGTTTTCAACCAAAGCTATCTCTGGTCTTTCTTCCATGATCCTCTCTGTCATAGCTGTGACTAAACAAGGAATGTCTGGCAGGTTGGCATCTCAGGAGATTTTATTGGCTGGGTAACAGCCCCCATAAACTCTGAGTCAGTCAAAAGCCTGGTCTAATGGATGGGTCAAAAGAATGATTTACTCAGAGCTGCTTTGAACAGAAATTCACCAGCCCCCTTCCAGTTCCATCCCTTCACCCTCACCCCACACTGACCTGAAGTCACATAACAAGGGATGAGTGTGGAGGAAGCACTATCAGAGGGACATGATAAATGGGCTCTCGTTTGGTGTGGCCCCTTCTGTCTTCTTTTGTATTAGGCCCCAAGCATTTTATAAACTTCTGTATCCACTCATAAATACTGACAGATTTGGACTTTCTAAGAAATCTCAGCTTTTATTAAAATTCTCAGGATGTAATAAGTCCCTTGCCTATGTTCAACATCAGACAGCCAGCAGGCAAATGCCCAGGGTTATCTAGATCCTTTATATTAACCAGTGCAAAGCAGGGGTGTTCTCACTGGGAGTCTGTGTTTAATAAGCTGGTTTGGTATCACAGCTTAATAACTGTAGATTGTGAATGCAGTTAAGTTTTTCTGTATATGTTTGGCATTTTTTCTTCTGTTTTTAGTTGCTTTTGTATCCTTTGTATATTTTTCTTTGAGAATTTTTTTCTGATTGATTTAAAAGAATTCTTCATTCACTAGACTTCTTTCTTTGCTGCAAATATTTTTCTAGCTTATTGTTTGCTATTTCATTTTTATATTCTTAATGCATTTTTATGTTTATTGTGTGACCAAATATGTCAGTATTTCTCTTAATGTTTTCTTCCATAGTTTTAAGTTTAGGAAAGCTATCCCTACTATGATAGCAGATAAATATTTACTTACTTTTTTTCTATAATTCTGTTGTTTTCTTTTTTTCTTTACAATAAATGAAATTCATTTGGTATGCATTGTGGGGTAGATCTTTATTATTTTCCAAATACTTAACCAATTGCCCAGTGATCATTTATCAAGTGAAATTCTTTCTCTGCAACTTTGAAGTAGCTTATTTATAACCTAATAAATAGCTAAAGCACTGTATATAAGCCTACTGCCATGTTTCTTAGTCTGTATCAGTTATTTATTTATTTTTATTCAAGTATCAGGAAAAGTTCTACTGTTGTAAGAAACTATAGCATACATTAGATAATAAATATTCAGTTCTTTCAAGTATCTTTTCAGCATCAGTTGAGCTGAAAATATAATTTCTCTCTTTTGATATGACAGTATAGGATTCAATTACATTAAAAGAGTTTCTAACATTTGACCATACTTGCTTTTCTAGAATAAATCTTACTTGGATATGGTTTTATTATATTAACACATTACTCATAATCTTTGGACTTTTTTCATATGTAGTATAACTAAGAATATGCTGTGATTTTAATTTTGACCTGCCATTGCCCAGGATTTGATAAGTTTTTCTTCTTGATTCATAAAATGAATCAGAAAATATAGCAGAAAAAGTTCTAAGAATGTGGCTGAGTTAACTAAGACATTCAGTGCTTCCCTTTCATCTACCATTTCTAGAAACTGCAGAAATAAAAGAATAAAGGGAAAAACTAAAACCTGCACCAGTACTGGAAACTCCAAAAGGAGTATATACCACACGGCAGATAGTTTGAGTCATTTCTTCTTCATGTGGTATATGTGGGAACAAATGAAAGAATTTCATGATAGATGACTGCAAGTTCATGTCCCAAGGGAACAGTGAGGTATCTCAGGAAGAAAGCAAATATCTACTCTAGTCTGAATGGTTGAGCCCTGAAAGCAAGGATCAAGCTGTTAAAATATGACATCTGAAATTTCTACCACCACTGAAATAGTGTGGGTATGCCTAGCACATTAAGTAGAAATGTAGCCCTATTAGACCAAAATCCTTCAGACAATTGAACCTGTCCCAAGTATGGCATTAAAAAACCCAAATACCTAGAAATTAATTTAATGAATGATATGGAAGTCCTCTAAAATGTTGAGAGAAATTTTAGAAGACCCAAATATAAGTAAAAATATGCCATGTAGAAGTGTTGGAAGAACACAATTATCATAAAATATCAGTTCTTCCCAAATTGATTTATAAATTCAACATAATAGCAATTTTAAAAACTCAGTTTCTTTTCTGGAAAGATAAGCTGATTCTAAAATTTACATGAAAATTCATTAAAATTTCATGAAATTACATGAAAAGGGTACACATTTTTAGTTCTATGTTAAATATGTTTTGGGGAACTAATACACAGTGAGTATAGTTAGTAATACTATATTGTATACTTGAAATATGCTAAGAGAGTAGATCTTAATATTATCACCACCCATAGGTAACTTTGAGCTAATGGATGTGTTAATTAGCTTGACTGTGATAATCATTTCATAGCAAATGTGTATCAAATCATCACATTTTATGCTTAAATATATACAATTTTTGTTTATAAATTGTATCTCAATAAAGCTGGATGAAAAAGTTAAACCAAAATGCAATGAAAGAGAGAGAATAGTTTAGGGTTGACATGTTCAAACTGCTACATTTAAAATGAATAACCAACAAGAACCTATTGTATAGCACAGGGAAATCTGCTCAATATTATGCAACAGCCTAAATAGGAAAAGAATTTGAAAAAGAATAGATACATGTATATGTATAACTGAATTACATTATTGCACACCTGAAACACAATATTGTTAATCACCTATACTAATTGTTCAGGATTGATTTTATACCTGTATGAAAAATAATAATTATACCAAACTTAAACAATACACAGAAATTAACTCCAGGTAAATTACAGACCTAAAAATGATATGTCAGTCAATTAATTTTCTAGAAGATGATAGAAAAGGATATTCTAGTCATCTTTGACTTTTAGGTAGGAAAGACTTTATTAAATAGACCACAAAACATATTGCTACTAAAAGATTGATAAACTGGATATTATAAAGATAAGTAATTCTATTCATTAAAAATACCATTATGAAGAAAAGACAACTAGAATGGGAGAAAATATCTGGGGGGAAAAAATTTGGGACACAGAAAAATGTTCCTATAAATAATAAGAAAAAGAAAATTGCCATTAAAAAAGAGATTTAAACAAGATATTAAAAAAAAAGATATTCACGAGGTTAATATATGAAAAGTTATTCAGCATCATTAGTCATTGGGAAATGCAAGTTAGAAACACAGTGAGATACCTACAGCCACTACAGTGGCTAAACCTTAAAGAAAAAGACAAGTGCCAACTGCTGGCCAGGATCAGAGTAAGTGGGAAAAAAGCATATTCATAGAGCATTATGTGTAATGGCCATTACCTTGAATAATTTAAAATGTCCAGCAACAGTAGGAGATCAGTAAATAGTGTAGCTTCATTCATTGAAATACCATAAAACAATGAAAAATAGTGAAATACTGCTACACACAACAAGAATGAAACTTATAAACATAAACTTAAACATTAAAGCGTACATAATTAGAAATTCCATGTACAGAATTCAAAACCATAAAAATGAATCTGTATCAATAAACATGAAAATAGTGGTTATACTGTGAGGATGTAGTGATTGAGGTGGGCAAGAAGGGAGGCTTCTAGGTCCTAGTAATGACCTGTGGGTTCATCTAGGTGTTTTCACTTGGCATAAACTCTTTAATTTAAACAGTTATGATTTAAGCACTTTTCTGTGTGCATGTTGTATACTTTGATAAAAATGAAATGTTTTCTTACAAAGTAAAATAGAAATATGGAGAGAGAATCTGCACACCCTCTGGGGAAAAAATAAAACATACATCTTTAAGACAGAAGCGAAGTTCAAATACAGTCCCACTTATTAAGTTCAGGACAAGGAAATACAAACTTGATGATAATTAAAGTGAAACTGATTTATTTTCATTTCAATATACATCATCATAGCTCTTTATATCTTTATATCTTTAAGGAAGAATACATTCTGATGTCTGCAGTAAAAACAAACCAATTGTAAATTCAGGAACTGTTCTTGAGTTTAGACTTTTTCAAAAATAATTGTTAATTTTCTTAAGTAAAGATTCCTGTCTTGATTACAACTGATTAGCAAAAGAAAATTTCTCTCACATCACATTCCCTTATATGAAATTAAAAACATTAAAAGAAGTTAAATGTATATCTATATTGAATGTACTTTTATATGTATTTATTTTATATATTTAAATATGTATTTTATATAGTAGAGTATATATTTAAATACAGAGTCACACATATATATTCAATCTTAAATGAATGGAAAATAGTGTTATGGATAATCCAAAAATGATTTTCATTTCTATTTAAATTTAGAATGCCTTGCATGATTTTTAAGGCATATTTATCTTCTTGATTAGAGTTTGTTTTGCACAGTATTAAAATTAGACACATACCTGATCTTGAAGAATCATATCTACAATATATGTATAACAGAAGCTATCTGGGGATTAAGTATTTTATACCAATATTCATCCAAAATGATCAACAACGCACTGACAAAGAATTAGCTGTAAATTAAAATCAATCACTAAAATAAGGACATAGTTGAGAGTTACATAAAATTAAGAAATTAACCTAAAGGGAAAATTAGTATATCTCAATTAAAGCTTCTTAGTTCTCTTCCACTCTGTGTCTGTGTGTGTGTATGTTTTGAGAAAGACCAAATACTGTAATAAAGAGATCACAGCCTTCAGATTCTCGCCAACAAATATTCAAGTACTGACTCTGTTACTTTTAAGTTGTATTAGGAAATTACTTGGCCTCTTGTAGTTCTTGTACAGGGTTCTTGGACTATGATTTTGTGAGTTCAACCACAATGGCATTTAAGTTAATAGTTTGCTTTTAGTAAAGCAAGGTCAGTAGGTAGACAGAGGTCAGTTCATGAGTTAGAGGTTCGTGTTGAAGAAGACGAATTCAGTTTGGAAACAGTCAGTGTAAGGGAACCATCCAATTGTATCATGATCCAACTGCAAGTTTAATTTAGAGAGATCTGAGCTGGAGATGTAAATCAGAGTCATTACATATTTTGGTGAAGGAAACTGTGGGCATGAACCAAGACCCCTGGGATGAGGGTAGAGTACTACAAGGAAGAGAACTTAAACTATAAACAAAGAATATTTAAGGGAGGCCAAGAAGATATTGGGCTTCTCAGGTGGCATTAGTGGTAAAGAACCCGCCTGCTAATTCAGGAGACACAAGAGACATGGGTTTGATTCGTGGATCAGGAAGATCCCCTGACGGAGGAAACAGCAACTCACTCCAGTGTTCCTGCTTGCTGCTAAGTCATGTCAGTCTTGTCCGACTGTATGCAACCCCATAGACAGCAGCCCACCAGGTTCCCCGTCCCTGGGATTCTCCAGGCAAGAACACTGGAGTGGGTTGCCATTTCCTTCTCCAATGCATGAAAGTGAAAAGTGAAAGTGAAGTCGCTCAGTCATGTCCGATTCTTAGCGACCCCTTGGACTATAGCCTACCAGGCTCCTCCGTCCATGGGATTCTCCAGGAAGGAGTACTGGAGTGGGTTGCCATTGCCTTCTCGGAGTGTTCTTGCTTGGAGAATCCCAGAGACAGAGGAGCCCATCGCGTTATGGTCAACAGGGTCACAGAGAGTTGGATACGACTGAGGTGAGAAACCCTCAAAAGAAATCCTGAGAAGAAGAATCCCTTAGAAGACATGGGATAGTCCTAATAATCAACAAACCAGTCCAAAATACAGTACTTGGGTGCAATCTCAAAAAAAAAAAAAAACAACCAGAATGTTCGCTGTTGATTTCCAAGGCACCATTCAGTATCACAGCAATCAAAGTCCCTGCACCAACCACTAATGCCAAAGAAGCTGAAGCTGAACAGTTTTATGAAGAACTACAAGACTTTCTAGAACTAACACCAAAAAAAAGGTGTTCTTTTTATCATAGGGGACTGGAATGCAGAAATAGGAAGTCAAGAGATACCTGAGTAACAGGAAAGTTTGCCCCTGGAGTACAAAATGAAACAGGGCAAAGGCTAACAGAATTTTGCCATGAGAATGCACTGGTCATAGCAAACACCCTCTTCCAACACAAAGACGAGTCTATACATGGACCTCACCAGAGGGTCAATACCAAAATCAGATTGATTATATTTTTTGCAACTGAAGATGGAGAAGCTCTATCCAGTCAGCAAAAAACAAGACTGGGAGCTGAGTGGCTCAGATCATGAACTCTTTATTGCTAAATTCAGACTTAAATTGAAGGAAGTAGGGAAAAACTAGACCATTCATGTATGACCTAAAGCAAATCTCTTAAGATTATACACTGGAAGTGACAAATAGATTCAAGGGATTAGATCTGATAGAGTGCCTGAAGAACTATGGAAGAATGTTCATGACATCGTACAGGAGGCAGTGATCAAGACCATCCCCAAGAAAAAGAAATGCAAAAAGGCAAAATGGCTGTCTGAAGAGGCCTTAAAATAGCTGTGAAAAGAAGAGAAGCAAAAGGCAAAGAAGAAAATGAAAGATATACCCATCTAAATGCAGAGTTCCAAAGAATAGTAAGGAGAGATAAGAAAGCCTTCCTAAGTGATTAGTGCAAAGAAACAGGAATACAATAGAATGGGAAAGACTAGACATTTCTTCAAGAAAATTAGAGCTACCAAGGGAACATTTCATGCAAAAATGGACACAATAAAGGACAGCAATATTATGAACCTAATGGAAACAGAAGATATTAAGAAGAGGTGTCAAGAATACACAGAAGAACTATACAAGAAAGATCTTCATGACCCAGATAACAACGATGGTATGATCATGCACTTAGAGCCAGACATCCAGTCAACTACGCCTTAGGAAGCATCACTACCAATAAAGTTAGTGGAGGTGATGGAATTCCAGTTGAGCTATTTCAAATCCTAAGAGATGACGCTGTGAAAGTGCTGCACTCAATATGCTAGCAAATTTGGAAAACTCAGCAGTGGTCACAGGACTGGAAAAGATCAGTTTTCTTTCCAATCCCAAAGAAAGGCAATGCCAAAGATTATTCAAACTACCACACAATTGCACACTCATCTCACATGCTAGCAAAGTAATGCTCAAAATTCTCCAAGCCAGGCTTCAACAGTATGTGAACAGAGAACTTCCAGATATTCAAGCTGGTTTTAGAAACGGCTGCGGAACCAGAGATCAAATTGTCCACATTTGTTGAATCATCGAAAAAGCAAGAGAGTTCCAGAAAAACATCTTCTTCTGCTTTATTGACTATGCCAAAGCCTTTGACTGTGTGGATCACAACAAACTGTGGGAAATTCTTCAAGAGATGGGACTACCATCTCTTGAGAAATCTTACTTGCCTCCTGAGAAACCTGTATGCAGGTCAAGAAGCAACAGTTAGAACCGGATATGGAACAACAGATGGTTCCAGATTGGGAAAGGAGTACACCAAGGCTGTATATCGTCACCCTGCTTATTTAACTTATATGCAGCAGAGTGCATGATTTTGAAATGCCTGGCTGGATGAAGCAGAAGCTGGAATCAAGATTGCCAGGAGAAATATCAGTAAGCTCAGATACACAGATGATACCATCCTTATAGCAGAAAGTGAAGAACTAAATAGCCTCTTGATGAAAATGAAAGAGGACAATGATAAAGCTAGCTTAAAACTCAATATTCAGAAAATGAAGATCATGGCATCTGGTCCTATCACTTCATGGCAAATAGATGAGGAAACAGTGGAAACAGTGACAGTTTATTTTCTTGGGCTCCAAAATCACTGAAGATGGTTACTGCAGCCATGAAATTAAAAGATGCTTGTTCCTTGGAAGAAAAGCTATGATCAACCTAGACAGCATATTAAAAAATAGAGACATTACTTTGCCAAGAAACATCCATCTAGTCAAAGCTATGGTTTTTCCAGTAGTCATGTATGGACGTGAGATTTGGACTATAAAGAGAGTTGAGTGCCGAAGAATTGATGCTTTTGAACTGTGGTGTTGGAGAAGACTCTTGAGAGTCCCTTGGACTGCAAGGAGATCCAACCAGTCCATCTTAAAGGAAATTAGTTTGAATATTCATTGGAAGGACTGATGCTGAGGCTGAAACTCCAATCCTTTGACCACGTGATGCGAAGAACTGACTCACTGGAAAAGACCCTGATGCTGGGAAAAATTGACAATGGAAAGAGAAGGGGACGATAGAGGATGAGTTGCTTGGATGGCATCACTGACTTGATGGACATGTTTGAGCAAGCTCTGGGAGTTGGTGATGGACAGGGAAGCCTGGCGTGCTGCATTCCATGGGGTCGCAAAGAATCGGACACAACTGAGTGACTGAACTAAATTGAACTTAAGTCACTTAGCATGCATGCAAGAGGATATTTGTTTTGTGTCTTAAGATCTGGTGGAGTAGATAGACCATCCATACCATTTGACCCCACATAAACAGAAACAAAACTGAGCAAGTAGAGAAACATTACTTATTAAAAGTAAGAAGTCACAGAAGTCTCTGGGTACCTAAAGGCAAGAATATACCTCGAGAGCAACTGGTACCAGGAATAAGAAGCTTTCAAGACCCCTGAGAGTCTGCCCTCTCACTCCTGCCTCTGCTTTTACTTGCATGTATTCCTTATATTTTTATACACAGAGTATTTGTTCCTCTAAACTCACGCAAAAAAAAAAAAAAAAAAAAAAAAAAAGCTTACACAGTAGATTCTGAGTTTTATCTCATTCATCCAAGAAACTAGTTAGCAGCATGAAAGTGGAATTGAAGTCCTTATTCTGAATTTTGGAAATGGAGTTCTTTCAGGCACTCATCCTGTACATCTTCACTGACTGCCCAGGACTAAAGCAGTCAGATCACACCCATGAGCCAGAGCCATCCAGTCACCCCTCCTGAGAGCACCGAGCTCTCCCCTCCCCCCGGCTGCCCCATGCAGACAGGCCGACTGGCCATGTGCCAAGAATTCTGACTCTGCTGATTACTTTCAGACTTAAATGAAACACCACGCTAGAGGGTGTGAAATTAGGTATACCATAGGGCTTCCGAGGTGGCACAGTGGTAAATAACCCACCTGCCAATGCAGGAGACTCAGGTTTGATCCCTGAATTGGGAAGATCCCTTGGAGTAGGGAATGGCAACTCACTACAGTATTCTTGCCTGGAAAATCCCATGGATGGACGAGCCTGGAGGGGTGCAGTTCATGGGATTGCAAAGTCGAACATGACCTAGCACAGCACACACAGCAAGAAGGCTGCCAAAGTTCTTAGCTGGTGCACCCCAGAAACATAAGGGTGTTTTATTTCCAAGAGGCAAAATTTAACTAAATCTCAGCCCTTCCTCCCTCCTGCGAATTATACAGTCATGGTTGTTGCAGCATCCTGTCCTCAGAAACCCTGTGGACCGAGGTGTGCAGCTGCTGAACAACTCATGGCTCTTCTTGTATCGGAAGCAATGAGCGATGTCTCATTTCCCACTTGGCCTGCCCCATCTTTCTCTCCTCACCTTAGTGGTCCTGGGTTTGCAACTCCCAAGTATAACATTAGCACTCAGTCGTGTCCGATTCTTTGCAACCCCGTGGAGTGTAGCCCGCCAGTCTTCTCTGTCCATGCAATTTTTCCAGGCAAGAATACTGGAGTGGGTTGCCATTTCCTGCTCCAGGGGATCTTCTTGACCAGGGATCTAAGCACAGTTAAGAATAACGATAACCACAGCAAGATAGAAAACAATATAGAAAAATAAATACTTCAAAATTAGATCTTTCAACCACTGAGGGGAAAAAAAAATCACTAAATTTTCTTTATATCCCACCTCACCATCAGAAGGTACTATTTATCTTTCTCCCTTTCCCTTTAATGCATTTAGCAAACTGTACTAATCATGAATTATGTACCGTACCTTAGAAGGGCTGTAAATACTAACCAAATTATATATCACTGTCCTTGGCAATAATTATTTCACAATCTGGTAAGGAAATCACTTCATTTAAATAATTTGTTATGTCCTCAATTCATTAGGCTTAAAATGTTAAATTTTGCTGTAAGTTTTAATCCTCACAGCAATTCTTAAATGAGCCACATTAGAAAGTTAGAATCCCGGGGAAGGAGTTAACGCAAAAACTTAATCACTATATGCAAATTTTCTATAACACTGGGACAATATCTAGAATCTCACTATCCCGGTTGAAATGCCAATGCTTAGGGCAAATTAGAAAAGCATTAAGTTTTCCACTGACTAGAGGAAAGACAGCATAGAGTCTTAGGTAAGTCATATCAGATTGCAGATTCAGAAGAATCTAGGAGCTGAAGAGTACAGACTGATTTTTTTTTTAGTCTCAACGCTAGGCCCAGATCTTCTGTTTCTGTTTTAGTTGAGTAAAGAGAGTTTAGAAAAGAAAACTAATTCTGAATATTTGAAGCAGCTACTTTAGTCTCTAAATTGAAGCAGAGTGGTGTAGTTGAAGTAATATGGGCTTTGCAGTCAGTCAAATTGGATTTGAAATCTATTTTTATCACTCCTTGCTGTGTAAATGTAGGCATCTTGTTAACCTCTTGATATCTGTATTTTCATTCTTAAAAGGGTGATAATATTTATGATGATACTTGTGAGAAATCAAGTACATCACTTGATGTATGACACATGGAGGGCACCTGACATATGGCAAACAAAAGTGAGGCCAAGAACCTGCCGGCGTCAGATTCATCTGAAGACCAGTAAACCACCAACAGGTGTCATTAGGGGGCTTCCCAGGTAACACTAGTGGTAAAGAACCAGCTTGCCAGTGCAGGAGACATAATGAGTTGTAGGTTCGATCCCTGGGCTGGGAAGATTCCCTGGAGAAGGGAATGACAACCCACTCCAGTATTCTTGCCTGGAGAATTCCATGGACAGAGGAGCCTGGCAGGCTACAGTGTATGGGGTCACAAAGAGTCAGACATCACTGAACGATTCACACACACAGGTGTCATAAGAGATCCTAATCCCAGAACTTTCTCAGTAAGTTTAAAAAAAAAAAACTACTGAGACCTTTAAAACAATGCACCACATAAAAGATTTATAATTTTTATGAGTTTTCCAGGTAACAGTGTTATACTGATCCTCTTTATTAATCAAACTCAGGATGTTAGTGTTTTAGTCCAAACACAACTCCTTACCTAATGACTATTTTCCCTAATTACAGGTGAGGTTCTCTAAGCAGAATTATCTAGTTCTAAAACCAGACTCACCAAGAATACACATGCCCAGAATTCTGATTCAGTGGGTCTGGAATGATTACAAACAAGTTTCAAAATGATGTTGATGCACCTGGTCTGGGGACCACACTTTGAGAATTATTCTATGAGGAAATTTCCTCTTAGATGTTTTTAAATTCAAGGCTATAAAGTAATATAAAATAAATGAGAACATGTTTTCTGTACATAAAATTTTAAATCTTGTGAGGACATATAGGTATTATTTAGAGTAACCAATTTTCTCCTTTCTCTGTCCCCTCACTGAAAACCACCATTCAACTGAGACCTCTTCAGAAGTGGGATCCTTCCATATGGAGAATTGCACCAAGGCTCCAAGCTTTGTAGTTAATTAATTCTTCCATTAACTAAAGTTTGCCTGTCAACATACCCTCTATTGCAGCTTGAAAAGTGTCCCCCAGAAATGATATGTTCAAGTCCTAACCCCCATACTTGTGAATGGCACTGGGTTGTAAATAGTCTTTGCAGATGTCAATAGTTAAGATGATGTAATACTGGAGTACAGTGGATCCTAATTCAGATAAGACTGGTGGTCTTATGAGAGGAGGAGCAGACAGACACGGAGGAAGAATGCCATGTGAAAGTGAAGGCAGGGATTGGAATACTGCAAGCCAAGGAATGCCAAGAATGCCAGCTATCACCCTAAGTTAAGAGAGAGACATACAACAGGTTCATCCTCAGAGCCCTCAAGAGATGCCAAAACTCTTGACACCTTGATCTCCAACTTCCAGCCTCCATAACTGAGATAATGCATTTCTCTTGTTTTATGCCACCCAGTTGGTGGTACTTTGTCATGGCAGATCTAAGAAACCAATAGGCCATCCTTACCCCAAGACCTACAAAGCTCTCAGCCTACCTCTCAAATTTGCTGCAAATTGCAACTTTGTTAGTGTCTTTTCCCCCCACTCATTTCTTTTTCTCACCTTTAGTGGGGGGCTTCATTCAAGGGAGAAAGGAAGAAGAGGGTGGAACAGATGGGACCATCTCACTACAATCACTGGAACTGAAGAAAACTTTACCACTGTGGAAATGAACTTCTGACCATTTCCCTCTGCCTCCACCTCAGGTTTCTCAAGCTCTGAGCTGTTTTAATTGTCCTTCACCTTCAACATCCTGGCTGAAGTATTTATTTCTGGCTCTGATCCTTGGCTTTTCTCCTGGCTGTTCTTGCCCCTTGCTCTTGGCTTTGATACCCCTGCCATGCCCTGCAGCTGGACCTCGTAAAGCTTTCCACTTGCCCTTCATTTTGAATTTATCACAGCAATTTAACTGGTGAGGAGACTGTTAAATTATTGTGAGTGGACTCAGGCATAGAGATCCACTCAACCTTGTTTTTCTAGAAATAAATGGCTCTTTAACAATCACCTTTCATTAAAGAAAATGTATCTGCACCTTGAAAACACCAGATCTTTTATATCCTTCTTAACTACTTTTTAACCTTCTCCAAGTCCTCTGACTTTTGGGACCCTGATGGATTCCTCCTGCTTTAGTTCTATTGCCATTTTCAGACTGATTTCCACTGCCTCCACTCAGTAATCTCTACTTTTGCTTTGCCGTCCTTGCCCTATCTGTCTTCAGTACTCCATTGCACATTTATCACTGTCTTTAAATCCGTTTCACCCTGTTCTTCCTTTCATTCTTTCCTGACATAGAGATTCTCAGTGCTAGTCATAGATTAGAATCACCTAAGGAGCTTTAGAAGAGTGAGATTCTAGCTTAATTGGAGAGGACCCAAGCATTAATATTTCTTAAAATCATTTCCCAGGTAATTCAACTCTTCATCCACTGTTGATAACCACTGGCTCAGCAGTTTCAACATCTGTGATCAAGACCTTCCTCACTTCCTAGCCTAACAGATCCTCAGTTCCAATTCTTCACATTGTCATTTCCTTTCACTTTCACTCAGACATACGTTACAACACATCATAACTTGAAATAACTCTACCATCTACCAGCATAATCTCAGGCTTTGACATTGAACTAATTTCAACCTTTTTCTCACCTTCTCCACTTCCAGTAAATAAGCTCTAAATTCTTATTATGACCCTGTATTGCTTCTTGACTTTTTCCAATTCATCATATCTGATGACTTTATTTACAGGTCTACACAGCCAGAAATGTGGTCGATAATTTCAGTAATGCTACCATCTATTAGGAAGGAATGCTTTCACCACTTATCCACAGAGGAAAAGGAACTTCTGCTTCTTAGAAGGAAAGTCTTAGAAGAATACTTGAAGCCTCTTCTCCAGAGGCCTCATAGACATACCCCCAAGGAAGGTATGATTGATAAGCATCTGATTGGTGAGGATGGAGAAGGAATCTGTGCCTGTATGGCTCAATCTCTCTACTCCTCTATTTAGTTGAGGGTGCAGAGTTGTTTCTTTTCTGTGAGGCAGAGAATAGGCCAGTTTTTCTCAGCTCCACCAATAACTGTGTGGATAAGTTAAAATTTAGTGGGGGTACTAGTTGGTTTAGTCACTAAGTCATGTCCGACTCTTGCAACCACATGGCCTGTAGCCTGCCAGGCTCCTCTGTCCATGGGATTTTCCAGGCAAGGATACTGGAGTGTGTTGCCATTTCCTTCTCCAGAGGATCTTCCTGACCCAGGAATCGAACCCGGGTCTCCTGCATTGCAGGAGGATTCTTATTGGTTTCCAGTGTGCCTTCTTTATTTCAGCTAGAACAGTAACAAATAGGGATGCTCAATCCCTATCTACCAACAGACTCAACTAATTAACCTCCCTTCATTCCTTTTGTTGAGCATCTGAATTGGGAACCATGAAATAGGATAGCTGTTGCCCAGCCACTGTTGTTGTGGACATTGTTACACAAAAGTAGAAAGTCCTCCTTATGGCATCCATAGGAATTCTTTACTTCTAAACACAACTTGACCCTTATTTTTCCATCATTTTGTGGTTATTCCTCATCTGTGCTTACTATTTAGCTCCTTTCCCATAGGAATCCCTATTCTACTAAAGCTCTAAATCCACCCCTTCCCAAATTTTCAGTGGATGAACTAAGCTCCTGCAGTTTTGAGGAGACCATACAACATTGACAGTCTTCACATTTCTTATCAGGACTTTAAAATTTATCTCCATCCATCTTCTCTTCCTTTGTGTTTTCTCTCTTAGGATTAACAATTCTTTTTTTCTTGGTAACTTTTCACAACCTTCTGTCTTTCTCCTCTCTAAGACCTTATTCCATGGAGTCTTCTCAGTTGTTTGCATGTTTAACTTCTCACTTTCTGTGAAATAACTGCTCTCTGCTCACCAACATGTACACAGCAAACAGCCATAAACTGAAAGCAAAATCTCAACCCTATTAGTCTTTGAAATGACATTTTCTCTCTCTTCAGCACATAACTCTTGAAAGAATATCTAGATTTGCCAACTTCACTTTTCTGTCTCATACCTCCCATTTTTATACTCCCCTTAAATCAATGAAAATGCTTCACTTATAATTCATCAAAAAATTATAAACATCAACAGCATTTTGTTTAGTTATCACATTGCCTCTCTCTTCTTGTCATGTTTTCCAATTGATCTATACACTAGATTTTAGCTCCTGATGGTAGGTAGTAATATAAAGCTATGGCCACTTCCTCAAATTCATATTCATATTCATAACTGTTCACTGGGACCTAAACTCAACAGGTCTTTACCCCAATGTTTCAGCTTATTCTTCATACTGTATTTCAGTAAATGGTAGATTTACTTCCTAATGACTCAGGCTTAAAGAGTCAATGTCACTTCATACATTCATGTATTAATTTTTCCATCATTCATTGTGGATCTGTTCCTTGCCAGAGAGTACATTTATGTCCTGGGTTTACACAGGAAAATAAAACAATATCTTTCTTCAGTGATCTTGTACTGTAGTTGGGGAAGCAGACTGACAAACGTGGTATGTGATAAGTGCTATTCTAAAGGTTAATAAAAAGCCATCAAGACATCAGCAGAGAATGATTCATGTTGTGTGGGGGGAGTTGAAAAAAAGTGTTTCACATGGAGTAGGTATTTCAGTTGAGTCTTTAATGAGCATTCAGTCATTTGTTAAATCCTGCAGATGTGCCCTTTCTATTGTCTTTTACATATTTTCCCACCATCTATATCCCACTTCCACCATGTAGGCATTTTCCTGACCCAGAAATTGAACCCGCATCCCTAGTATCTCCTGCATTGTCAGGTGGGCTCTTTACCACTGAGCCGTCTGGTAAACCCTCTGACTCTAGACTCTGCTTTAAGATGGGACTTGATTACACCTTCAAAGAGGGTAATTCTAATCATGTTATTCACATGATCATAGACGTTATAGGAAATTCCACTATCATATCGAGTGTAATTTCTTCACCATGACGTTTAAATATTTCCTCAAAGACCTCTCCATCTAATTATCTGCTAATGTGATGTGAAGAACTGACTCATTGGAAAGGACCCTGATGCTGGGAAAGATGGAAGGCAGGAGGAGAAAGGGACAACAGAGGATGAGACAGTTGGATGGCATCACCGACTCCATGGACATGGGTTTGAGCAAGCTCTGGGAGTTGGTGATGGACAGGGAAGACTGGCGTGCTGCAGTCCCTGGGGTGGCAAAGAGTTGGACACGACTGAGTGACTGAACTGATGAAGCAGACATATTCAGTATCACAGACAAGTAGCATTTTGCCTGATCTTATGTAATGACAGAAACTTTCTCTCCTCTATGCCTCTGTATTTCTTTTACCTTGAACATTATCTTTCCCTTGCTGCCTTTTGAGATACTGTTCATCCTTGAAATTTTAAAATATACCTTCCAAGATTAATACCGGAAATCATTCCAAACATGCGATGTGAGTGTCTCTTTTTGCTCTCATGACACATTCTACATTTTTTTTTCTTATGATGTGACTTGAAAATGTATCTACTACAGCCATGCCCCCAGCAATTACCATAGAATATAAACTTCTGAGAATAACAATACATTACTGGGTTGCATTTTCTTTCATTTCAACACAAAGCATTTGTTAATTGGGGCAGTTGTTTCCACTTGATTTAAGAAGTCACAGTGTTTTTCCTTGATTATCCTTCATAGTTCAAGATAGCTGTGTGTTAAGTCATGATTTGTTGTGTGCAAAGGAAGAAGTAAAGGCCTTAAAAACTATCCTGTTTTTGACGTGTTCAACTACTCTACTGCTTCTCAAGGGCAAAAACTGACCAACAAACAAAAATGTGCAGCTAGATCAATCATGTGTCAAGCTCAATGCTTAGAAAGTGTCTGCAAGCTTTGTAGTCTGAGAAAAAAGCAAATTTAAGTATTATTCCAAATAATATGATTTAGTTTTTTTCTTTTTCTTTTTTACCATTCAACTCATTGATATCAAGGAGTTAATATTGAAAAAGCGAAAGTTTACCCAGACTGCAGTGTCCAGACACTCTTGTGGTTTTCCTGTTTTGACTCTATTATGTGATATTATAATAGCTTTACTCATTTCTATCCTGAGATGGCAGAATCTTGGGTGCTTTTCCTAATATATAAGCTGAATTACATTCCTTGGTTCAGTGTGAAGTCTTATGACAAAATGATAATGATGATAAAGATTTAAATGCAGTTATTTTCTTTCCTAATTCTATTTGAAGAAGCAATAAATTTAGAGAAACTGTACAGACATACCAATAGAGACTAAAGAAAAATAAAACCTTATTATATGAAAAGGTTATGGATACTTTTCCATTCTTACTCTTTCCTTCCTACTCAAGATAACAGTAAACTATTAACAGTTATTACAAATGAATTATGAGATAATTTATTCATGTGTTAATTCAGTCTTTTAGTAAATATTAAGTACTTATTGAATCTTAAGCAACTGTACAAGTTAATATGGATATACAGATAAAAATATATGGAAATTTTCATGCAAGATATCACAGTGACAATAAGTATAAATCATCAAAGAGAAGAGGAAAATATAAATCTGGATACAATGTATGATGGGAAGTAGAAGTGAGCATTTCAGAAAACCAGAGAGGGACAGAGAGAGGGCTGGAGGAGGTGGGAGCCTCATTTCTGTTCAAAGCAGGAATTAACCAAGGAAGAAAAATAAAAAAGCTTCCAGTTATTAGTTTGAAAGCAAAAGTCAACCATTTCAGCGTGTGAAGCTTTGTGTGCTGCTCAGACCCTGAGTACAATGGGCCAAAACCATGTTGAAACAAATCCCCCCCCCTTTTTTGAGGCTGAATAAAAATAAAATACGCATGGAGGTAATGAATAGGAATAACAGTTATAAGATCCAGAAGAAGAATATCCCTTGGGAAATGGTTTTCTGCACAAATTTTAAAAATATATGTTAAAAAACCAAAATGGTATCATTGATAAAATCCAAGAGAACATATTTACTACAAAAGAGCTACAATATGAGGGAAATGAATGGAAAGAAAATCACAATGTGAAAATAAAGAGGAATTTTAAACTATATTGAAAGGAAATTATGCAATAGCAGAATTGATACCACAGAAAAGTAGATCAGTATGTGGAGGACAACTTGGAAAACCTCTTCCAACGGAGTGGCGGTGGAAGATGGAGGCCTGCATAGCATGCAGAGTCACAGAGGAATTGGAAAAATGACATAGAAGATGATAGATCTGGAGGTTTGAAAACAGAATCATCACATAGATAAGTAGCATTTTAACAAGAAACAGCCAGAACACAAGTAACCAAACTTATTTGCAATCTTACTAAACATCTGTATATGCTGTTTGAAAGAGCTCTGCAGACTTCTGCAGATAAAGATGAAACACCAAATCCAATTCTTTATTTTATAGATTTGAGTACTCCACCCCCAGCACTCATAGCACTGAGTTGATTCTCACTAGTAGGTACATTTTGGAAAGCTACTTTGATGGAAAGAATAAAGAAAAATCAACAAGTCTACAGGAATAAAGATATATTAACCATCAGTTCAGTTCAGTACAGTTCAGTCAGTCAGTCATGTCTGAATCTTTGTGACCCTATGGACTGTAGCATGCCAAACTTCCCTGTCCATCACCAACTCCCGGAGCTTACTCAAACTCATGTCCATCAGGTCAGTGATGCCATCCAACTATCTCATCCTCTGCTGTCCCCTTCTCCTCCCACCTTCAATCTTTTCCAGCATCAGGGTCTTTTCTAGGGAGTCAGTTCTTTGCATCATGTGGCCAAAGTAATGGAGTTTCAGCCTCAGCATCAGTCCTTCCAGTGAATATTCAGGACTGATTTCCTTTCGGATAGTTTGGTTGGACCTCCTTGCAGTCTAAGGTACTCTCAAGAGTCTTCTCCAACACCACAGTTCAAAAGCATCAATTCTTTGGCACTTAGCTTTCTTTACAGTCCAACTCTAATGTCCACACATGACCACTGGAAAAAACATAGCTTTGACTAGATGGACCTTTGTTGGCAAAGTAATGTCTCTGCTTTTTAATATGCTGTTTAGGTTGGTCATAGCTTTTCTTCCAAGGAGCAAGCATCTTTTAATTTCATGGCCTCAGTCACCATCTGCAGTGATTTTGGAACCCAAAGAAATAAAGTCTGTCCATTGTTTCCATTGTTTCCCCATCTATTTTCCATGACGTGATGGGACCAGATGCCATGATCTTAGTTTTCTGAATGTTGAGGTTTAAGCAAACTTTTTCACTCTCCTCTTTCACTTTTTAGTTCTTTAGTTAGGCTCTTTTGTTCTTTGATTTCTGCCGTTAAGGGTGGTGTCATCTGTGTGTCTGAGGTTATTGATCTTTCTCCTGGCAATCTTGATTCCAGCTTGTGCTTCATCCAGCCAGGCATTTCACATGACGTACTCTGCATAGAAGTTAAATAAGCAGGATGAGAATATGCAGCCTTGATGTACTTCTTTCCTGATTTGGAACCAGTCTGTTGTTCCATGTCCATACAAAGAATAAATAATTCATCTCTGAAACATGAAAGAGCAGAGTCGAACAAGGACAAATTTTTGTTTGTTTTATTTTTTAAATGTATTTATTTATTTTAATTGGAGACTAATTATTTTACAATATTGTAGTGGTTTTTGCCATACATTGACATGAATCAGCCATGGGTGTACATGTGTTCCTCATCCTGAACCCCACCTCCCACCTCCCTCCCCATCCCATCCCTCAGGGTCATCCCAGTGCACCAGCCCTGAGCACCCTGTCTCATGCATCAAACCTGGACTGACAATCTATTTCACATATAATAATATGCTTGTCTCAATGCTATTCTCTCAAATCTTCCCACCCTCGCCTTCTCCCACAGAGTCCAAAAGTTTGATCTTTACATCTATGTCTCTTTTGCTGTCTTGCATATAGGGTCATTGTTACCATCTTTCTAAATTCCATATATATGCATTAATATACTATATTGGTGTTTTTCTTTCTGACTTCACTCTGTATAATAGACTCCAGGTTCATCCACCTCATTAGAACTGATTCAAATGCATTCTTTTTAATAACTGAGTAATATTCTGTTGTGTATGTGTACCACAGCTTTCTTATCTATTCATCTGCCAATGGACATCTAGTCAATTCTGGCTTCCTCGGTGAGTATGCCCAGCAGTGGGCATATGGCAGTTCTATTTCCAGTTTTTTAAGGAATCTCCACACTGTTCTCCATAGTGGCTGTACTAGTGTGCATTCCCACCAACAGTGTAAGAGGGTTTTCTCCGCACCCTCTCCAGCATTTATTGTTTGTAGACAAGGACAAACTTGAAAGAAAAAATATTATTGGTAATTTTATAACACATAATGTTGTATTTTCTGTGTACAAGAACAAATTTGCAGTTGTGTACATTCAAGAGATGCTGGAAAACACACACATAATCTGCACAAACATAAACTGAAGGAAAGAAAATACCAGCATGTAAGGACTCAAACTGCTCAGTGTGTAATTCTGATGATTTAAAATATTCTAAATGGAGATAAAATCAACAAGGTAGCCATAGAAACTATAGCAGTGTCTGGCAGAATAGAATTCACTTAATATTTGTTGAAAGGATATATTTTCTAGTGAACTATAAATTAGCAAAATTGAAACAAAAGTCAAAAGAATAAAACCACATCCTGAGAAGAACTAGAAACATTTGAAGAGCTCTAACCTCTAAAACAGGTGCTGAGACCAGATGGTTTTACCTGTGAGTCCTCTTACCCTTCAAGGGACAGATAATGCCAATGATATCCAAACTATTCTAGGATATTAAAAATAGAAAAATACCCTTGTCATTTTATAAAACTTGGCATTAACAATTATATTGGAATATGAAAAATAAAATGGCACACCAATTTCACTTTAGAATTCAAATATAAAAATATTATTTCCAAACTGAAATCTAGCAGTATATTAAAGTATCAAAATTGAGCACATTATAGAATAACAATAATTTGTATTAATGTGTCAAAATTGAGTACATTATAGAATATCAATAATTGCTTCCATTTCCACCTCAAACACTTCAATTGTACATTCCTGTATGGCAGAGCAGGACAGGAGTCTGTCTTAGCCACCTTTTTATCCACCATGTCCATCCCAGTACTTTGTCAGAGTTGTCAGTAAATATCTTTTAATATGTGGACAACTGAATGGTGAGGTCATCAGAGTAACAAGAGACATTAGCAATAGGTACAAATAAAATATGGCAAATAAAAATAAGACAACTATTAATTGAGAGATGGCAAGAGTGAATGTCGACATTCTAGGACTCAGCAAACTAAAATGGACTGGACTCTTTGAAATGGACTCTGTGGGAGAAGGCGAGGGTGGAATGTTTCAAGAGAACAGCATCGAAACATGTATATTATCTAGGGTGAAACAGATCATCAGCCCAGGTTGGATGCATGAGACAAGTGCTCGGGCCTGGTGCACTGGGAAGACCCAGCTGGATCAGGTAGAGAGGGAGGTGTGAGGGGGGATCGGGATGGGGAACACATGTAAATCCATGGCTGATTCATGTCAATGTAGGACAAAAACCACTACAATATTGTAAAGTAATTAGCCTCCAACTAATAAAAATAAATGGAAAAATAAACTAAAAAAAAAAATAAAATGGACTGGAATGGGTGAATTTAACTCAGATGACCATTATATCTACTACTGTGGACAGGAATCCCTGAGAAGAAATGGAGTAGCCATCATGGTCAACAAAAGAGTCCGAAATGAAGTACTTGGATACAATCTCAAAAACGACAGAATGATCTCTGTTCGTTTCAAAGGCAAACCATTCAGTATCACGGTAATCCAAGCCTATGCCCCAACCAGTAATGATGAAGAAGCTGAAGTTGAACAGTTCTATGAAGACCTACAAGACCCTTTTGGAACTAACACCCAATAAAGATGTCATTTTCATTATAGGGGACTGGAATGCAAAAGTAGGAAATCAAGAAACACCTGGAGTAACAGGCAAATTTGGCCTTGGGGTATGGAATGAAGCAGGGCAAAGGCTAATAGAGTTCTGCCAAAAGAACGCACTGGTCATAGCAAACACCCTCTTCCAAAAACACAAGAGAAGACTCTACACATGGACATCACCAGATGGTGAACACCGAGATGAGATTGATTATATTCTTTGCAGTCAAAGATGGAGAAGCTCTATACATCAGCAAAAACAAGACTGGGAGCTGACTGTGGCTCAGATCATGAACTCCTTATTGCCAAATTCAGACTTAAATTGAAGAGAGTAGGGATAATCACTAGACCATTCAGGTATGACCTAAATCAAATCCCTTATGACTATACAGTGGAAGTGGGAAATAGATTTA